>NC_133656.1:20032964-20050464 GCF_009905375.1 Apium graveolens | reverse complement strand
GAGGCAAGAAGCGGAAAACTGACCTGGAATATATCGCTAAGGACAAATATCCTAGAACCGAGCAAAACCCTGATTCAACCCCCAAGAAGGGAGGACCTGGGCAAAAGTTTACTGAATACGCTAAGCTGAATGCTCCTAGAAGCCAGATCTTGATGGAAATCGAGAAATATCTAGATATTTGTTGGCATAAGCCCTTGAAGGCTGATCCTGCCAAGCTAGATAAGAGCAAGTATTGCAGATTTCACAAAGATGTTGGTCATGACACCGACGAGTGTAGACAACTGAAAGATGAAATTGAGTTCCTCATTCAAAAAGGAAGATTGAACAAATACACTGGAGAAGGAGGGGATAGGAATAACAATAGAAGGAATAACTTTTAAGATCGTAGGAGGGACCAAGACGAATATGGGCGGAATCCCCGTCCTAGAGGACCGATTATAAATGCAATTTTTGGAGGGCCGCGACCTCGAGGGCCTGTGATAAACACAATATTTGGAGGACCAACTGTTGCTGGATTATCCAGAAACTCCAGGAAATCATATACTAGAGAGGTTATGCATATTGTTGGAGAAGCCCTGAAAAGGGCCAGGACAAAAGTAACATTGGCTTTTGATGACTCTAACCTAGAGGGTGTGAAATTTCCTCATGACGACCCGTTGGTCATAACACCGATAATAGGAAATAGCCCGGTCAAGAGAGTCCTAGTGGATAATGGTGCTTCAGTGCATATCTTGCTCCATGACACCTTTTAAAGGATGGGTTATAATGATTTTAAACTAACCCCGACCGATATTCCGATATATGGATTTGCGGGAGTAGAGTGCCCCGTGGAAGGGATAATCAAGTTGCCAACCACCATATGTCAAGAACCAAGGCAAACAACACAGATGTTGGACTTTGTGGTGGTAAAGGCTAGTTCAACTTATAATGCTATCATGGGGAGAACAGGGATACATGCTTTCAAGGTAGTCCCTTCTTCCTACCATTCAGTTATGAAGTTTTCCACCCGGAATGGGATTGGAGAAGAGAGAGGAGATCAAAAAATGGCTAGAAGTTTTTATGTAGCCTCTTTGAGGGCATATGGAGTTGGGGGGCAAGTTCTGCCTATTGAAGATCTGGATATCCGAGAAAATGATGAGAAAAGAGGGAAGCCAGCAGAAGACTTGGTTCCAATTCCTTTAGCTCCCGAGGATCCTGAGAAGGTGACTTTCGTTGGAGCCACACTAGAGGAGCCCCTTAGAGGGAAGTTGGTGAAATTTCTGCAAGAAAATAGTGACATGTTTGCATGGTCAGTAGCTGATATGCTAGGCATAGACCCGGAACTAATTACTCACAAGTTGAATGAGGACCCAAATCGGAAGACAGTAAAGCAAAAGAAAAGAAGTTTTGCTCCGGAGAGGCAGGAAGCTATAAAACAGGAAGTAGAGAAGCTCTTAGAAGCTAGATTCATTGAGGAGATTCAAATTCTGGAATGGTTAGCAAACCCTGTAATGGTGAAAAAGGCCAATGGAAAATAGGGGATGTGTGTAGACTTCACTGATCTAAATGATGCATGCCCTAAGGACTGTTTCCCGTTGCCAAGGATAGATACTTTGATAGATGCCACTGATGGGCATGAGATGCTGAGCTTCATGGATGGATTTAGTGGATATAATCAGATCAAGATGCATAAGGATGACATCTCAAAGGTATCATTCATCACTGACTTTGGTGTTTATTGTTATCTTGTTATGGCATTTGGTCATAAGAATGCAGGAGCCACCTACCAGAGGTTGGTGAATAAAATTTTTAAGGATCTTATTGGCAAGACTATGGAAGTCTATGTTGATGACATGCTAGTCAAGAGTCTAGTAAAGACTGATCATATAACCCACTTGAGGGAAGCTTTTGAGGTCCCGAGGTACCACAAGATGATGTTAAATCCTACGAAGTGTGCTTTCGGAGTAGGGTCTGGAAATTTTTTGGGATTGATGGTCTCCAAGAGAGGAATCGAGGCCAATCCCGATAAAATAAAAGCAATCCTCGATATGGAGCCCCCAAAAATTATCAAAGATGTTCAAAAACTCACTGGAAGGGTTGCTGCATTGGGACGATTCATCTCAAAGTCTGGGGACAAGTGTTTGTCGTTCTTCAAGTCCTTAAAGAAGGTTAAGGATTTTGTATGGAGTGAGGAAAGCCAGAAGGCATTCGAGGAATTAAAGAAATATATGGCCTAGGCCCCGTTGTTGTCCAAGCCATCTTTGAAAGAAGTTTTATACTTGTACTTGGCCGTTTCAGAGAGTGCCTTGAGCGTTGTATTGGTTAAGGAGGAACTGAAAATCCAGAAACCCGTATATTATGTCAGCAAAATTCTGCATGGAGCTGAGTTGAATTATTCAACTATTGAAGAAGTTTGCTTTAGCCTTGGTGATGGCTTCAAGAAAGTTACGTCCTTACTTTCAGGCTCATCAAATTGAGGTGCTAA
The DNA here is from genome assembly GCF_009905375.1 of Apium graveolens. Lineage (NCBI taxonomy): Eukaryota > Viridiplantae > Streptophyta > Magnoliopsida > Apiales > Apiaceae > Apium > Apium graveolens. The sequence goes on along the minus strand of NC_133656.1, from coordinate 20,048,000 downwards.
CAAATCAGCCCCTGAGTAATATCATTCATAGTCCCAAGGCTAGTGGGAGGTTGATCAATTGGGCAATAGAGCTGGGAGAATTCAACATCAAGTATAAGCCACAAACGGCAATAAAAGCCAAGGAATTAGCTGACTTCGTAGTGGAATGTACCATACCCAACCAAGAAATCGGGGGCAGGAAGATAACATACCTCAAGATAAGGAAGTTGATAAGGGGGACAAAGAAAAGGATGATAAGGAGAAAGAATATTGGGTTCTCTATTTTGATGGAGCATCAAAAATAAATTCAAGTGGAGCAGGTTTGGTTTTACAAAGCCCTGATAGGTTCTTGATTGAGTATGCCATGAAGTTAGACTTCCCGACCACGAACAATGAGGTAGAATATGAAGCTCTGATAGCTGGCCTCGGCCTAGCAGGGACACTTAGAGTCAAGAACGTAAAAGTCCGTGGAGACTCGAAGCTGGTCATATCCCAGGTAAAGGGAGAGTTTGAGGCAAGGGATGATACGATGGCTAAGTATGTCTGCCTAGTAAGGGCTGTGATGACCCAATTCGATGAATGCCATGTCGAGCACATTCCAAGGGAGGAAAATGCTAAGGCAGATGCATTATCAAAGTTTGCTTCATCTGAGATAGAAGAAAGTTCAGGAAGTGTATACTTTCGCATTTTGAAGACATGGAGCATCGATATTAAGCTTGTAGCTCTTATAGACCTGGGGACGTCATGGATAGATCCCATTAAGGCCCATATTCAAACCGGTTGGTTGCCAAATGATGCTACTGAAGCACGGAAGTTAGTTGTTCGAGCACTAAGGTACTCTTTGATAGATGGGATTCTGTACAAAAGATCTTTCGTGGTTCCTTACTTAAGGTGTCTCAGGCCCGATGAGGCACGCTTGGCTCTTGAAGAAGTACATGGTATTTGTGGGCAACACTTGGAGGGCAGAGCATTAGCTCATAAGATAACCCATTGAGGCTTCTATTGGCCAGAAATGATGGTTGATGCCAAAGAATATGTAAAGAAGTGTGACCACTTTTAGAAGCATGCACCTATCGTTAGACAACCCCCCGAGATGCTGACCTCTATCAACTCACCTATCCCCTTTGCTATGTGGGGAATGGATATACTTTGGTCTTTCCCCATGGCCACGGTACAAAGAAAGTTCCTAATTGTAGCCATTGATTATTTTACTAAGTGGATTGAAGCCAAACCCTTGGCCAAAATCACAACTAAGCAAGTTTCACAATTCCTGTGGGAAAATATCATATGCCGGTATTGAATTCCCCGCATCCTAGTCACTGACAATGGGACACAATTTAACAACGAGGAATTGAAGAAGTACTGTGAAGAGAATGAAATTGAATTACGATTCACCTCTATGGCTCATCTGTAAGCCAATGGGCAAGCAGAAATGGCAAATCGGATAATCCTGAATGGACTAAAGAAGAGGATCGAGAAATCGAGGAATAATTGGGTGGATGAGATACTCCCAATACTATGGGCCTATAGGACTACCTGTAGAGTCACGACTAGAGCAACTCCCTTCATGTTAGCATATGGGGCAGAAGTAGTTGTTCCCGTGGAGATATCACATTCCTCTCCCAGGATTCAATCTTTCAATGCTGAGGAGAATGAGGAAGGTCAAAGATTAGCCCTGGATCTAATTGACGAACTGCGAGATGAGGCACATGCGAAGATAGTGGAATATTAGAAAAATGCTTCGTTCTACTACAACCTAAGAGTTAAAGAAAGGTTTTTCAAACAAGGTGACTTAGTCTTGAGGAAGGTAGAAGCTTCTGGTGTAGGGCAGAAAGGGAAGCTTGACCCAAATTGGGAAGGGCCATACAAGGTCAAGAGTGTTCAAGGTAGAGGAACCTACAAACTGGAGACTATGGATGGTTTTCAAGTCCCGAGAACTTGGCATGCACAAAACCTGAAGGTTTACTATGTGTCAAGTAATTGAACATGATTCTCGCTTGTCAAGATGACAAGTAGGTTGAAAAGTACCTTGAAGCTTTGCTTGCTTAGGATTTACATGTTTTAGCTTTATTTTGAGGTTTATTAAGACTTGTGTTAAGGATGAATCCCAATAATTGACGAAGTTCAGAAAGTTTTCGAAATATATTTGAATCTCTATGGCAAAGCAAGTAAAATAAGTGCATGAAATGCAAGCATAAAATCAGATAAATAGAAATGGATCAAATAAATATTACAAAAGTTTGATAAACAAAGTCTCGAAAATAAGATAAAGTAAATAATCCACGCAGGGCTGGAAAAGCTCTAAGGAGCTGAGGTGCCCTCGGCATCCATATCGTCATCCCCTCCGCTCTAGCTTGAAGTCTCTGTCGTCTCGGAGGAGGAGGAAAAGCTATCACCCGCAACAGGCCTGGAAGAAGACTCAAAAGGAGGAAGAAGCGGGTCCTGAGGTATATGATATGAGACAACTACTCGGGTACAAAACCTCTGCAGCAAAGTCTAGTCATCAGGACAGACATAGTCCACCGGTTAATATCAGGGCAGGCCTCATTCACGGTCCCAAGGGCCGTTTCCCAGCCAGTCCTAAAAACCCAGGGAAGACTGAGTCGTCCATCACTCTCATGGACTGAGTAAACTCATACGAGTCAAGATAGTTATCAATCGCTTTATCTTTCTCAGCCCGCAGCACCACCAGCTCAGCATTGGACTCCCCGAGCTCTTTCTCCTTACACTTGAACTTCTTCTCTAGAGCAACATACTTCTTCTGCTTCCTTCTGAGGGCATTGTCTGCTTTGTCAGAAGCCCTCTTCCATGATTCGGCTTGCCTCACAGCGCCTTGAAAATATGCGTTAGACTGAAATGAAATAATAGACAAATGTGTAAGGCAAGTGAATGCTATAAATAAGAAAGATAAATTCCAAGAAATAGTCATACCGAGGCTAAGGACTGGGCTCCCATGAGCTTGATCCTCTCCAAGTCAGGAGTAGCCACCACATCCGTGAAGTATTTGGGAGTTATGCCGTGGTAAGACCAATCCCAGGCGTGTTTCGTCGATCCAACCACGGTATCCCCTCGGTGGAATCCCCAAAGAGGCTGAAAGGCACCCGTGGCAGCAGGGACAGGAACATTAGTAGTGATAGGGGCACTACGGCCCTCAACTCCCTCAGCTGGAACCTCCACCATGGGTTCCTTGTGCTTCCGTAGGAAGATAGGCTCTGTAGCCTTTCCTCTAGTATCTAGGCCTGCAAGATGAGCCTTCTTCATTCTAGCAGTTTCCTCAACGAGGGGCACGTTATCCTCATTGATCTCCTTGGCAACTGCAAGATAAGATAAAAAAATAAAATAACTGGTGTCAATAATGCATGAAATGAAATAAAATTGAGAATGGAAGAAAAGTACCCTGTTGAGAAACAGAGGATAGATACACATGGAGGATAGTTTCCTCGGGGGTTAAGTAAATGGATTTGTGGCTACCATCACTAACTTTCCTCGGGGGTTAAGTAAATGGATTTGTGGCTACCATCACTAACTTTCCCGAAGGAAGGTCTGAAGAGTGTGCCCCAGTCGCCATTCTCCCACCTTAACCCGACAAAACTATTCCTCCAATTTTGGTTATTATCGGGAATGGAGGAACTGTTAAAGATATGCTTACACTTAGGCCTTTGTTTAACATAGACCCAACCACAGTTGCCAGAAGAACTGTTGTAACATTGAAAAACTTTCCTAAAAACAGCTACAAATAGGGGAAAACCTTCCCTAAGGCAGCAAACCATAAAACATAAAATATTCCTCAAAGCGTTTGGAGGAAGCTGATATGGGTTAATTTGTAAATCAGCTAGAAGATGAGGAATGAAGGGATGAAAAGGGAACCTAAGCCCAGCATCGAGGGCATCTGTGTAAATAAAAAGGGTGTCAGGTTTCCAGTGGCAAGTACGGTCACCACCAGAAACTGGGACTAATCTATGGGGAGGAAGAACATTATAACGTGCATTTAATTTATCGTAATTTATGTTGTGCCAAGTGTTACAATGATTAAAAGAGTCGAGATGTGCAGTGGAGGGATATTCGGCCCCTTAGTATTAATCATATCAATCGAAGACATGTAGAAAGTGCGGATCTCGATATCCTTACCTCATTTTGAAGCCGAGGTTATCTTGGCCGCTCTCTCGGAATTCTTATCAGCCATTAATGAAGCTTGGAAAAACCTTGAAACCTTGTAAGGGACTTGGCCGGAAATTTTCTAAAAATGAAGAAAGAGGGAGAAAAGGAGAGTGTTTGAGAGTTTGAGGATTGAAATGAGAAGTGTGAAGAAATACAGTCCCCCCTCAACTCTTATATAAGCACCTGAAAGCCAAATTGGGCCTCAGAAAGCCCATTTCAGCCCAAAAAATAGAGAATTCTGGACAGTTCCAGAAAACTTTGGAAGAATTCTAGAAAAAGAAAATAAATTTTTGAAAATTCTGGAAGAATCCAGAAAAACCTTATAGAAAAACCTAGAATTTGGGCTCATAGATAAGGCCCAATTCTAGAAAAATCTTGAAAACCCAAGAGGTTTAGGGCTCAAATGGTTTAGGGCTCAAGAGGCCCAGTGTCAAGGCCAAAATACAAAAAGCCCAGGAATTGGGCCCCAAATATTTTAAAGGAAAATCCAATCAAAAAAGGGGGATGGCCCAAGATAAAGGCCCAGTTCAGAAAAAAGCCCAGGGTCAATACTAAGTACCCATAAAAGAATCTAGGCCCAAAATTTATGCCCAAATTTGAGTTGGAAGAAATTCAGCCCAGATTTAAGGGCCCAAATCAAATATGTAGAGTTACAAAAATATATATATGCCAAATTCCTGACCCAATTCGATCAGGACTTATATTAAGTTCCTAGTCGAACGAGTTGAGGTCGAAATGGCTGCGACCAGGGCTGAATAAAAGGCTTATTTCGACCAGAATTTAAACCTATTCGACCAGAAATTGTACAGAAATCCTGGTCGAAACTCTTGAGGTCGATACAGCTTCGATCAGGGAAGGAAAGGGAAGTTAATTCGGTCAAAACTAGGAATTCTGACCATAAATCCTGACCGAAAAGGAAATTTCCTGCTTAAAAATAAAAAAAATTAATATATATATATGAAAATCCTGGCCGAAATTCGATCAGGATTCCTGCTCGAAAGGATCCTCCTCGAAATGTTGTCGACCAAGGCATAATGAAGGATAATTCGACCAAGATCCTGGTCGAGCAGGATTCCTGGTCGAACCAGGTATTAAAAAAAAGGAAGAAAAAGAGAAGGAAAAGAAGAAAAAAAGAAGAAAAAAGAAGAAAAAAAGAAAAAGAAGGAAGAAAAATTCTGAAAAAAGAGGAAATTCCTTAAAAATATTTTCTGAAAATATAAATATTTTTCAGAAAATTAGGAATAAATCCAGGAAATTAAGGAAAAATCCCAGAATAAAGGGAAAAATTCCTGGAAATTAAGGAAACATCCCAGAATTAAGGGAAAAATTCGTGGAAATTAAGGAAAATCCCATAATTAAGGAAAAAATCCATAAAATTAAGGGGAAAATCCAGAAAATTAAGGATAAATCCCGAAATTAAGGAAAAATCCCAGAATTAAGGGAAAAATTCCAGAAAATTAAGGAAAAAAATTCCTGGAAATTAAGTTAAATCCTAAATAAATGGGATTAAATTAAATCGTTGTAAATGTGTAGGTCGCTCCACACTTTATGCAAAACGATACCGTGCAAGGGAACGAATGAACTTAACTTCTACGAAACCTAGTCACTATTTCCCAGAAATTGGGGGAAATGATAGGGAATAAATAAATCCTGATTACATAGTTAATAATCTATTAATTACACATGATTTGGGCTGCAAGGCCCAATAAGAAGATGTATAATATTCAGACCAAAAAGGTTAACACATTGATTAGGCCTGATGGACCAGATCAGGCCTGATGGAACAAAGGAGGCCCAAAACCCTGAATATTATTTAATTTCATAATTAATTAGTAAGGGAGAAAAACAGCTATTAAGATGATTCTTGGTGGGAATATAAATCCTTGTAGATTGGCCTCCAAGGAACCTCATGGGATAAGGAATCCGCTTCCTACTTCCTAGGACCCTAAAGTCCATTCTAATTCAGAGACTTGACCACCAAGTCTCCTATACCAAGTCCAATTCAAGGACTCCCAACATCTATATAAGGGGCCTCACCCCACAAATCAGAACTACATTTTTGACTTGATCCTTGGCAATCCGCAAGGTACGTAGGCATCTTGTTAAGGCAGATTGAGTCACGAAACACAAGAGCAGTCAAATCGAGTCTCGAAGCTCATGCTCCTTAGTAGTAAATATAGCAATCATATACTTTAGTTTTTAATCCATAACAATATGCTATCATTTCCATGTGTCATCGCCCAAAACAGATGTGTTTTGGCACCTCAAATCGGCTCCCAAGATAAATCAGCAAAAAAGATTAAGAAAATCAAAATAAAATACTAAAAATATCCGAAAATATCCGAAAATATTATTTAGAATACTAGAAATTAAGAGCTTCAGTTTGGTGGTGGAAGCGTGCAAAACGGATGAGCGGAACTCCGAAAAAGTGCATTGTGATTGCTCGAACACCTAGGCTAAAACTGCTGGAACTTGGGAAATTGCTTAAGTCTCATATATAGGGGTGCCCCCCCCCCCCCGCCCGTCTAGTCCATGGTCACCAGATGCCCCCCCCTAAAGGGGGCCCTCGGGGCTCCCAGTCGAGTGGTGGGGCCCCCTTCGGGGCGATTCCTGTCGAGCGACAACCGGTTCGAATCAATCGCCAAAGGCCCCAAATGCCCCAAACTCCAAAGGCCCCAGTGCCCGAAATGCCCCAAAGGCCCCAAATGCCCCAACGGCCCCAGTTCCCCAAATGCCCCAATGCCCAGAATGCCCCAAAGGCCCCAGTGCCCCAAATGCCCCAATGCCCGAAATACACCAAAGGCCCCGAATGCCCCTAATGCCCCAAAGGCCCCAATGCCCCCGAGCAAAAAGGCACCTATGTGAGAACATATACACACTACGCCTCGCCCAACAGGCCCCGCGCGCGTGTGCGCGTGCGCTGTATTTTGAAGAGAAATCACTATGTCGCCTGGAACGAGACCACAGACGCCCAAACGGGGCCTCGTCGCCTGCAACGAGACCCCAAGAACCCAAACGGCGATGATAGAGCAAATTCTTTTTAAAACACACACGCACACACACACGCGCACGCGTCGTTCATACGCTGTGGTGCGTAGTGCGTATGTGACGTATGTGGCTTATGTGCTTTAGGTGCCTTGGGCATTGGGGTCTTGGGGCCTTGGGGCCTTGGGCCTTTGATTCGGTGCCTAGGGCAACCGGAGACCGATTCCAAAAGGGAGAGACTGACGACCGATTCCGAACAAAGAGATGTGGGAAGGGTAAAATGGGCGTCAGCCCATCCGAGCAAATGGGGAGCGACCGATTCCAAACAAAGAGAAGTGGAAAAAGTAAAAAAACGGGGCGTCAGGTTCCCTCGGCATTTGCATGATTGCCCTTGCGGTGAATGATAACCGATTACTCCAGTGAGAAAACACACGTTCAATGTTTTGCTTAAGATTTGGCAAAATATGTCATTGAATAGTCATTTGTCACTAGAGGTTGTGTCGGCGTTAGTTCGAGGCATGCTTTTGTTTTACACGGCGTGCTGGAGTAATTACATATCCATTCAAAATACAACTAATCAAAGTAGGATGAAATAATGGTATAGTTATGACCAACTTTTGGCCAAAAAGAGCACTATGTAGAACGATGGGTATCAAGGTCCTCTAAAAATTCAAAACATTAGGCATTCTTTAATAATAAAAAAATAAATAAAGCTTAGTTATTAAAAAAAGAAATATTTTTTAAATGTATTTTAAACAATATATATTAGGAAAGAAGTTACATTTTTTTAAATATAATCAAAGAATTTTTTTTTAATTTTAAAATTAATTTTTCCCTTAAATTACTAATAAAAAATTAAAAAATATATGTTGAAATTCAAAAAATCTGAAAAATTCATGAAAATTCCTAATTTTCATTAGCTATTATTTCCAAGTAGAATCATAAAAAAATAATGATTTTTGGTATGTCAAATCCCTTTCCCAATTAATTCATAAAAAAAGATTTATAAAATCAAAATAAAATATTAAAAAAAATCTGAAAAAATCTGAAAATATTATTTGGAGTACTAGGATGTATAAGCTTTCATTTGGTTATCAGAGCATCAAAAATATATGAGTGGAACTCCGAAAAAGGGCATTGTGATTGATCAAAACTGTTGGAACTTGGGAAATTGCCTAAATGTCAGATATAGGGGGGACCCCCCCCTTCTACTGGGCGCGCGCTCTGCGGCTGCTGGGGGCTTAGGGGTTCCTCGGGGCTTCCTTGGGGCTCCTGATCAGCCACTTTATTGTGGTGATTCAGGTTGCCTCGAGGTTGTCGTGGGAAACTTTCGGATCTTACCCAGCACCGAGAGGGCTAGCTGAAGCCTCTGTCATCGTCAAGCGACATTGGTGCTCGGTGCCGTTCGGAGTCGCTTCTCAGGATTGCAAGAAGTGATAGTAAACGCCCCCACAGATTTGTCCCTCGAGTTGACCCGAAAACTTTGATTCGTTGTCCCTTTACTATCGACAGCCGGATGTAAAATGTCCCTAGATAGCGAGGTGGCCTTTGCACACGTGTAGTCGGATGGTGAAACCAAGCGTGCTTGCTTGGTTTTCCATAATAGGTAGATTCTTCTTGGTTTTGAACAAACATGGTTGGTTAGGCGGGGCTAGTATTATGATGCAACTGTTTCGGCCTCAATATGCCAATCTTGAAGCTTCACGGTGACCTTCGGCTACCTATGGCTAAATGGTGCGGTTGAAAGGGTCATGAACTTTGCTGAGTGCTATCTCTTTGTTGGTTCAAAACATGAGTCCCTAGTTCTTGGAATTTATTCGTTGTAGGCCGGTGTTGGGGAAGCCTAAAGCTTAACGTGTTCCTTGGTCGTGGTTTCCCTATATAGAGTCGGACGGTGAAACCAAGCGTGCTTGCTTTGTTTTACAGAATGGCTAGATTCATCTCGGTTCTGAACAAACATGGCTGGTTAGGCAGGGCTAGTGTTATGATGCAACTGTTCGGGCCTCATTATGCCAAGCTTGAAGCTTCTCGGTGACCTTTGGCTACAGGTGGCTAAATGGTGTGGTTGAAAGTGTCGTGAACTTTGCTGAGTGCTATCTCTTTGTTTGTTCGAAGCAGGAGACCTTAGTTCTGGGAAGTGAATGGTTTACTTTGTGATACGCGCTTAGCGGTTTATGTTTCCTTAATTTTTTATGGTCAAGTCCTTTCGAGACTTTGGGTCTTTTTGGGCTTGTACCTAATGGGTGTTGGAGGCATGCTGTACGTGTAACGCATGCGTGGTGGTTGGTTTTTTCCTTGGTTCCCTGCCTTGGCAGGGACAATCGCTTATTCAAACTTGTTCAATTCTGCCCGAGTGCTAGATATTTAGCCTTGTGTTGGCCTGGCCCTCTATGTAGCATACCTATTTTAACCGAATTCTCAAGTCTTAAAGTCACAACTCTATTCTGGTCTAATTGATTGGTGCGAGCTAGACCTCGAAGCTCACCTGGATGTCTGTCCTTGCTTTTCCATTTAAGCTAGCAGGCACCGGATACCCATGTGTCGCTCGAAGTCTTGTATGTGGAAACATGTTAGGCTTTGGGTATTTGCCCCTTTTATGCCCGATATTATTGTCCCTTACAGAATATTGTCATGCCCTACATTGACTAAAGGATGGTATCCCTCCCTTGCTCATATGCGGAGCCGAAAGCAAAGAGGAATGCTACCTGGTTGATCCTGCCAGTAGTCATATGCTTGTCCCAAAGATTAAGCCATGCATGTGTAAGTATGAACTAATTCAGACTGTGAAACTGTGAATAGCTCATTAAATCATTTATAGTTTATTTGATGGTATCTGCTACTCGGATAACCGTAGTAATTCTAGAGCTAACACGGGCAACAAACCCCGACTTCTGGAAGGGATGCATTTATTAAATAAAAGGTCGACACGGGCTCTGCTCGTCGCTTTGATGATTAATGATAACTCGACGGATCGCACGGCCCTCGTGCCGGCGACGCATCGTTCAAATTTCTGCTCTATCAACTTTTGATGGTAGGATAGTGGCCTACTACAGTGGTGATGGGTGACGGAGAATTAGAGTTCGATTCCGGAGAGGGAGCCTGAGAAACAGCTACCACATCGAAGGAAGGCATCAAGCGCGCAAATTACCCAATCCTGACACGGGGAGGTAGTGATAATAAATAACAATATCGGGCTCTTTGAGTCTGGTAATTGGAATGAGTACAATCTAAATCCCTTAACATAGGATCCATTGGAGGGTAAGTCTGGTGCCAGCAGCCGCAGTAATTCCAGCTCCAATAGCGTATATTTAAGTTGTTGCAATTAAAAAGCTCGTAGTTGAGCTCAATATTTCTGAATCTTCTTGCTAGTTATTTTAATTCTTTCTTCAATATGGGTTTTAGGAACTCAAAAAACTCCGGTAGCATGAACTCATAGGAATTTTCAAACTTTATTGGACATAACTATGTGGCTCCTCCTTTGCTAGCATTACCTGCCCCTAACCATGCTCTGTTATTTTAAAAAGTGGCTAACCCCTTTCCACTTTCACCAAACACTCTCAGACGAGTTCAAGAAGATGTGAACCTTATTCTTGCGGGTGGTTCTGCTAGGCATGAACCTGGTCCAAGTCAAGGTGCAGTTTCATCCCACTCCTCCAAGCAATCTTAAATAAAATCTTTTGATTCTATTACCAAGAAAGGTAATGCTTCTGCTCCCGTTCTTGAAGATTTGCAAGAGAGTATTCAGGTTCGTAATGGTATCTTGACTATTTTTGTTCCTAAAGACATTGATAATGCAAATGTTGCTAATGTTGATAATGTTGACATTGTTAAGCATGTTCCTACTGTTAACACTAACTCTACAGAACCTATTATTTTTCCCAGACAAAACCCCTCCCCTGTTTTGGATAATTGGAGCTCTATTATTGCAAAATATATTTCAACCATGGGCATAAGTCAGAGCCATAATGTCCAAATTACTTTCAATAAGGATGGTTCTGCAACACTTAAACCACCTAAGGAATTTCTTGTGAATGCCAGAAAAATGTGGAGTACTAGCATTATAGGACACTTTATTGGTGGTAGCTTCGATTTCAAGTAAGTTCTAGATTATGCATTCAAATTGTGGAAAAACAAAGGTTTGTCTAGAGTGTTTATAGTTCCAAAGGTTATTTCACTTTCAAGTTTGCCTCAGTTCAAGAAAAGAATGAAATCATGGCCTTAAATTCGATTCAAGTTGGTGGTAAAAGTATGTATTTGATTTCATGGATGGAGGTAAATAGATTCAAAAAGAATGTGATTGAAACAGTCCCTTGCTTATTGGTCCCGGAAGGGCCTTACTTTCATAGCCAAAGCAGTTGGTATACCTTTGAAGTTTGATGAATTTACAGCAAAATTCGAGCCTACAAAATATGCATCTGTTCAGGTAATGTTATCTTACTCCAGTCCAAGGCCAGAATTTATCTGGGTTCCAGTCTAGGATGATTGTGGTGAAGAAGAGCTTGTCAAAGTTAGCATCCTTTACCCTCAATTGCTTTATTCCTGTAGTCACTGTCAAGCATTTGGACACTCCTTCTCTTGGTGCATTCATAATCCCAATGGAGTCAAACCTACTCCAAGGAATAGGCCTGGTGGAGTCATTCAAAGGGCTGCAAAAATTACAAAGACAAACAATCAAAGCAGGGAAACAAACCCAGTAGATAAAGACCAAGTTCAGGAAGGCAGGGAAGCAGAAAATTTGGAAGACTTGACTGATATGAACCCAGTAGTTTTTGGTGAATTCTTGGGTTGTGATTTAGTTATTGATGGTGATCAGACCCTGGATGATGTTCAGGAACATCAAGACACTGATTTAATTCAGAATGGTGGTGATTTAGAGAATTTTGACAAGGAGTTGGACAACAATGTCTCGGTTGATAATTGGAGATCTGGAAAATTCTAACCAGGATATTATCACAATTGGTTTGGTGAATACTATAGCTCAAATAGATCATTTATTGGAACCCACTAGCACAACTGTTGACACAATTGCTGAAACTGTTGTAGCAAAATCACCAGGCCAAAAAAAAAAGAAGGGGTCGTAGTCAGGATGCTGCTCGAGTGTAGTCTTTGCCTGCAGTGCCCCTAGCGCCCGTAGCACGCGCAACACCCACAGTGGCTGCAGCACCCAAAGCTCAAACCCACCCTGTTTTTATTGCCCTTAAAGCATCCAAGGCTATTTTGGTTGACGGGGATGGATTTACCAAGGTTGTGAACAGGAAAAGCCCAGCACATAAAAGGAGTCCAAAACAGGCTATTCAGCCAGTGAGTCTCAGACGCTTACAATGAATTTTGCATCTTGGAATGTAAGGGGCATCAACAAAGCCCCTCATCAAAAAGAGTTGCAAAATTTTATTTCTACTAATAAGGTAAATCTTATGGGAGTCCTCGAAACTAAAGTCGAGAGTGACAATTTTTTGGTCATTTAGAAGAAAATTAGAAGAGATCGGAAGTGGTTATTTAATTACAATCATCATTATAATGGTCGAGTTTGGGTTGGTTGGAATCCCAACGTGTGAGATATCTCTATTCACTCTATGTCTAGCCAAGTTGTCACTTGTAATGCTACTTTTTTAGAAAAGAATATCTCTATATTGGGTTCGTTTGTGTATGCTCACAATGATGCAATAGATCGAGTTCCTCTTTGGGTTTATTGCTTGTCTTTAAGTACTACTACTTTACCTTGGTGTCTTCTCGGTGATTTTAATTGTGTTGTTAGTCTTGGTGAAATTTCTGGTGGTAGGGAGCATTGGACTCCGGATATGCAAGCTATCAAAGACTGTCTTGCAAACTGTGGTTTTGACAATGTTCGCACGGTGGGGGATATTTTCACTTGGATGAACAAGCGTGCCAATAGTTCAGTGTTCAAACGTTTGGATAGAATGGTTGCTAATAGTGTGTGGTTCAGTTTATTTACTGAGGGTAATGCTTTTGTAAAACCACGAGGGCTCATAGATCACAATGCTATCATATTTGAGGAACCAATGCAGCTTCAAAAGGTTAACAAACCTTTCCAGTTCTTCAATTATCTAATCGACATTCCTGGCTTTCATGATGCTGTTGACAAGGCTTGGTCCTTTATTTGTTCAGGTTCTTGCTATGCTCAGTTCACTTCTAGGTTAAGAGAAACCAAGTTGTTACTTCGATAACTTAACAGGAGCCATGGTGATGTCTCTTCTAATGTTTTGGTTGCTAGAGCCAATCTTGAGGAAATTCAAGTGTGTATGCTCAGTAATGGAGCCCCCTCCCTCCTCACCTTAGAGAAAGATTTGTTTAATAAACTTAATGTGGCTCTTGCCGAGGAGGAGTCTCTCTTGTTTCAAAACTCAAGAGTGAAGTGGATGAGGCTTGGGGACGGGAATAATTCTTTCTTCCACCAACAATGTAAAGCAAATTGGAATCATAACAAGGTTTTAGCTATTGTGAATGATTCTGGAACCTTGGTTCATGGCCAGTTACCTTGTGCAAAAATAACAGTCATTTATTTCAAAAATCTGTTGTGGTCAGAGACTGTTCACTCTCACATTGATTTAGAGTCTATTGATTGCAAGGTTCTTACTGAGACTCAAGTTACTTTGCTTAGTGCTACGGTTACTGATGCTTTAATTCTGGACACTTTGAAGAAAATGAAGAAAAATAAGGCTCCTGGCCCTGTTGGAGTAAATATAGAGTTTTTCTTAGCCACTTAGAGCACCACAGGACCTGATTTCTGTGCTTCTATCAAGCATTTCTTTGAGACTGGTTTTTTCCCTCAGGTACAAATTCCACCCTCATTTCTATCATTCCTAAGGTTGACTCCCCCACTAGAATGAGTGATTTTAGACCTATTTCCCTTTGTACTATCATGTACAAATGTATATCTAAAATTATAGCAGCTAGACTTAAAATGATAATGCCATCCATAATTGATATTGCTCAATCTACTTTTATTCCGGGGAGGTCTATTTCTGACAACATTCTGCTTGCCCAAGAATTATTTCGTGGTTATGATAGGGACACTGGCTCCTCTAAATGTGCCCTCAAGATTGATCTTCACAAAGCATTTGATTCTATAAATTTGGATTTTATTATTGCTACTTTAGTTAGGCTCCATTTTCCGGATATTGTTATCAAATGGATCAAAGCTTGCTTATGCACTACTAGGTTCTCGGTTAAACTCAATGGTGTGATTCACGGGTACTTTCAAGGGACTAAGGCATTCGACAAGGGGAACCTATATCCCCCTATATTTTTGCTATATGCATGTAAATTCTGTCTAGCATCCTCAACAAGGTTCCTCAAGGTTTCATCTATCATTGGTGTTGCAAAGAAATGGGTCTCACTCACTTGTTTTTTGCCGATGATGTGATATTTTTCTCTCACGGTTCCCAGGAATCTGTTATGCATATCATGGATTCTATTGCAAAATTTTCTTCTTGGAGTGGCCTTTCTCCAAGCATTCATAAAATAAATAGTTTTATGTGCAACTGTGACCATGATTTCACTGTTTGGTTTGACTCTTTGTTGATCCCTCGGGGTACTTTGCCAGTAAGGTTTCTTGGTGTTCCCTTGATCACTACGCAACTGTGTGTTAATGACTGTATGCCCCTCATCATATAAATCATGAATATGCTCAATTCTTGGACCACCTTGCTTCTGTCCTTAGCTGGTAGAGCCTTGCTTATCAAGTCGGTTGTTTTTGCTCTAGAAGCTTTTTGGTGCAACCATTTCTTGTTGCCAGGGGCTGTTCATGCTACTATCCAGTTTCTTCTTACCAGATTTTTGTGGCATGGTAATATTAACCACAAGGGTGGAGCCAAGGTTGCTTGGCAAACAGTGTGTCTTCCTCGGGAGGAAGGGGGCCTTGGCTTAAAAAATATGCTCGAGGTGAACAAAGCC
>NC_133656.1:19992964-20025464 GCF_009905375.1 Apium graveolens | reverse complement strand
ATTAGGTCTATTCTGGGCATAGGGATTTGTGTATAGAGATAGTTAACGTCAATAGAAGATCTACCCCTTCAGTATAGGAAGAGAATATCCTATGTTATTCTTAGTATGCGAGTTCTGGAATCTCTGGCCAGAGTGTATGAAATTAGAAAGGAGTTTCTAATTTGCATTAATATGAACTTTGCATTATGAATAAGAAATCATATGATTAAATTTGATAGGCCTGACACGAGATCCATGCCTTGTATTTAATTGGGATATTGTATGGGTAGAAGGAATTCATTGTACGGTAACTAGTCACTGACAGGTTCTTGGTATTCTAAGTAGTGAATTCATATTATCCGGATAGTCGCGATATGTTGAGAAGCATCACTCACGATGTAGAATAAATATAATTAATCAGTTAATTATATTTAGTGAATTTTATTATTCATGTAAATAATTAATAAAAGTTTAATATTATTTATTTCTACTACCGGCATAATATTGAACCTACAGGGTCACACCATAAAAGAATATTTTCTTTGATGAAATAATGAGAGAGAGAATTATTTTCTAAATAGTTTAGAAAAAGAAATAATGATTAAAATAGTTTTAATAATTATTAGAGCATTTTATAAAGATAAAATGTGGGGGTTAATATATATATAAAGATATATTTTATAACCCTAGGAGAGCCCTATAAATAGAATGAGATGGCTCATTCTATTCTCACAATTTTAGTTTTGTGAAAACCCTAGCCTCCATCTTCTTCCTCCCTCTCCCTCTCTCCCAAAAACTCCATTTTTATAAAAGCTCGGTTTTATAAAAGGTTCATCGAAGAGGATCGTTCTTCGTGGATACCGGTAAAGTGCTTCACACACTGAGGAGCAACTGCTAGCACACCATTTTATAAAGCTTCGATTCACAAGGTATGGTTACGATTCCTCCGGTTTTCTGTTTTATATGTTTTTCTATATATGTGATACATGGTTTTTACGGAATAATTGTTATATCACGTTTCCGCTCATCCATAAATTCCTTCATTGGCATCAGAACTAGGTTCTGCATATAGAGATTCATATAAAAAAATTCAGATTTTTTATGCATGTATGGATTTATTATGATTTTTGCAAGTTTATTTAGATTTAATTATGAATTAATTCGAAATAATTTTTGCATGAGATTTTGACTACTGATCTGGGTTCTACAAGTGTTCTAGATCATATAGGTATTTTTTTCATAATTTTGTGATGTGTAGAATATTTGTTATGAATTTTTTAAATTTGTTTTAATTAAAAATTCATGAAATAATTATGCATGTAAATAATTATGATTAAGATTTGCACAAGGACCCATGGCTGATCTGGTAATTTTTAGCTACTCCCTGATTTAAGAAATCATATTATTTTAATTTTTATTAATTTATTAATTATATGTTAATTAATTTATTAATAATAAAATTAAAATAATAAATTAATAAAGTGTTATTAATAAGGGAGTAAAGGGAGTAAAAGAAAAGGGGTTTTCAATTTTTTTTGTAACGGCTGTACGCACTAACGGTTGGCAGGAGATGAAAAAAAAACTGAACAGCCAACGCAACGGTCGGCCAGGCGCGTGAAGCTAACGTGAGGGGGGGGGTGTTGCGCATTCCGGGAATGCGTTACACCCTGTCGCGCATTTTCGGGATGGGTTACACCCTTTAATGGCTTAAAAGGGTTGTAACACATTACCGGAATGCGTTACAGGGCTTGTAACGCTTTCCTGTAATGCGTTACAGTCCATCTGTCTTTTTAAATTTGATTTTTTTGGGAGTTTCGTAACTCCATTTTGGGCGTGCAATATATCGTTGGATTCGTTTTTCCGAGACGGATCTAATGGAGTGTTTAAATATTTTTTATATAAAAGTTTTGAACTGTTTATATTCCCAAAAGTGTTTTAAAGCATGTTTTAATTGTTTTAATTGCTTTTAAATGCTATAATAAATCCATACATCATTATATCAATGTGTGACATGATATTGCTTGCATGCTTACTTGTTTATTTATTTTTATATATGAGATATATGCCTATGTTTACCATGCGATGATAGATTTAGGTGAACTTAAATCAATATAAGGCGTGCTCTAGAAAACCTAGAATAGGAATCGTTTCTTGCCTTGACAATAATATTACGAATACAATCATGAGATTCTTGTGTTTATGAAACACGTAATTAAATATGAATTTTCAATTTTGAGAGAAAGGATGATTCTGTCAAAAACAGATTTTAATCTGTAAGAAAGGGGTATTAAGTGACGCCTCTTGACAATGCTCCCCCCGATCTGGGAATCATCTGATTATCGATTATTGATTTGAAATATTTAATTTAAAAGGAAGAATCTCTTTATAATATGATTATGATTGTAACATAATATAATCCCTCTAAAATTAAATAATATCAAGTAGTAATTGGCCAATGACACAACGAGCTTGTGTCGGTCATAGCCTTCCAACATGGTAGAAAGTAGTTCTTATTTTTAAATCATTGTCGTTTCATGCTACAGCCGAGGGATTTGATTTCGAAATAAGAAATACTTATCTATTACATAGAGATGTGTACATTGAATTAGAATCTAAAGGTCGTTACGTGCAACAGCCGTGGGCCGTTGGAAACTGATTAAATTGTACGAAATGTTAGGTTAGACTTGACTTAGAATATTGAGTCTGTCTTGCTACAGCCGTGACTCAATTATTCAAGAGGCTAAATTTTTATTAGGGAATAATATAAGATGTAATTGCCAAGAGTTGTCTGCCTATTGAACATCACATAAAGTTTCGTGCTATAGCCGAGGTTGTGTGATGGAATGTAGGATCCCTATTCCCACTAGCATTATGAATGCTTAATTTTTCACTTAAGGGGGTTGTATAAATTAGATAAACTAGTGGGAGCCACTTATGAATAAAGACCCGATTCATATAGTGTTTTGAAATGAAATTGAATATTTGCTAAGTGTTGTTATGTGTTCATCATTTGCTGATTTACTATATACGTTATGTCTTCTACACTATCACTCGGGGCATACTAGATGCTCATAAGTTGACTGGTCCTAATTTTGCTGACTGGCTTCAAAACTTAAGAATTGTTCTCAGGGTTGAGAAGCTGGAATATGTGCTTGACTCACCTAAGCGTACTGAACCTGCTAACGATGCACATAATGATGAACATGTTGTGTATCGTAAGTGGATAGATGATGCAAATTTTGCTCAATGTATCATGCTAGCTTCCATGAACATTGAGCTATAGAAGCAGCATGAGCATATGGATGCTCACACTATCCTTATGCATCTACAAGAGTTGTATGATGTGGCAGGGAGGACAGCTCGATATGAGATATCAAAGGAGCTGTTCGGTTGTAGGATGTCTGAGGGATCATCTGTGAATGACCATGTACTTAAGATGATTAATTTGATTGAACGTCTTGGATAACTTGGTTTTGCCATGGATGGGGAGCTGAGCCAAGACTTGGTCTTGCAATCACTTTCGGGTTCGTTTTCCCAGTTTATTGTGAACTTTCACATGAATAAGTTGGATGTCAGCCTGGCTGAACTCCACAACATGTTGAAGACTGCGGAATCGAATTTCCCCCCTAAGAAGAGATCTGTTCTTCTAATTGGTGCAGGTTCCAATCCTAAGAAAAGGAAGAAGAACCCTTCCAAGAAGAAGAAAGTGGGTGAGAAAAAGCCTGTTCCACCAAAAGTTGAAGACCCCATGAGCAAAGCTGTTTGCTTTCACTGCAACAAGTGGGGCACTAAAAGAGGAACTGCAAGGTTTACCTTGCAGAATTGAAGAAGAAGAAGGGTAGTGAGACTACCACTTTTGCTACAGGTATTTTCATGATTGAAGTGAATATGTCATTAAATCAAATTTCTACTTGGGTATCAGATACCGCCCGTGGTTCTCATATTTGCAATTCGTTGCAGGGACTAAGGAGAAGTAGGACTCTTGAGGAAGAGGAGGTGATTCTACGGATGGGAAATGGAGCAAGAGTTGCTGCTGAAGCTGTAGGATCATTTCATTTACATATGCCTACGGGCAAGACTATTGTTTTAAATAATTGTTATTTTGTTCCCTCGATTGTGAGGAATATTATTTCTATTCCCATGTTAGACTTGGCTGGATTTTTGTTTGTTATTCAGAATAATAAATGTTCAATTCTTAGAGATAACATTCTTTATGGAAGTGGTATTTTAAATAATGGTCTGTATGTATGTGACGTAGAGCATGATTTACTATAAATTGAACATACTAATAAAAGAAAAAGGGATGATGAAAATCTCACCTTTTTGTGGCACTGCAGACTTGGTCATATTAGTGAAAATAGACTGCGGACATTGCATAAGGAAGGGTTACTTGACCCCTTTGATTTTGAATCATATCCTACATGTGAGTCTTGACTATTGGGTAAAATGACCAAATCTCCATTTAATGAACATGGAGAGAGGGCTGCAGATTTGCTAGGATTGGTACACACAGATGTATGTGGACCAATGTCTACACAAGCCATGGGTGGATTTTCATACTTCATTACTTTCATAGATGATCGATCTAAATTTGGATATGTGTATTTGATGAAACACAAGTCTGAAGCCTTTGAAAAGTTCAAAGAATATAAGCATGAAGTGGAGAAACAAACCAAACATAGTATTATAACTCTTTAATCAGATCGAGGTGGTGAATACTTGAATGGAAAGTTTCTAGATTATCTCAAATAAAATGGTATAGTCTCCCAGTGGACTCCTCCATATACTCCACAGTTGAATGGGGTATCTGAAAGGAGAAATCGAACTTTGTTAGACATGGTTCGGTCATGATGAGCTATGCGAATCTTCCAGTATTCCTGTGGGGTTATGCATTTGAAACCTCAGCATATTTACTGAATAAGGTGCCTTCCAAATCTGTGCCTTAAACTCCCTATGAGATATGGAAAGAAAGGAAACCGAGTCTTAAACACGTTAAAATTTGGGGATATCCAGCTTATGTCAAGAAAGTTGACCCAGATAAGCTGGAATCTCGATCCGTAAAATGTAGTTTTGTGAAATATCCTAAAGAGACTTTAGGGTATTACTTTAACACCGATCATAGGGTGTTTGTCTCCAGATATGCTACCTTCTTGGAAAAGCAGTTTACCCTTGAAGGAAACAGTGGGAGCAAAATTGAACTTGATGAAGTTTAAGAAGCCCAAACTACTACGAATCAAGTGGAAACACCTGTTCAGAATGAACAACCTTCTATGGAACAGCCCATTCGTAGGTCAGAGAGAGTGTCTCGCCAACCTGAGAGGTATTATGGCCTTGTCATTGAGAATGACAATGAGTTGTCAATCATTGATGATGACGACCCTATGACCTATAATGAGGCTATGAGTAGTATTGACTCAGAGAAATGGCAAAGTGCCATGAAATCCGAAATGGAATCTATGTATACCAACCAAGTATGGACTTTGGTTGAAGCACCTGAGGGTGTGAAGCCTATTGAGTACAAATGGGTATACAAAAGAAAGATTGGTGCAGATGGCCAGGTGGAGACCTATAAGGCCAGGCTCGTGGCAAAAGGATTCAGACAAAGGCAAGGGATTGACTTTGATGAAACTTTTTTGCCTGTAGCTCTGTTAAAATCAATTCGGATTTTTCTTGCGATTGCTGCTTACTACGACTATGAGATCTGGCAAATGGACGTGAAAACGGCCTTCCTCAATGGGAAACTTGAAGAGGAAGTATATATGACACAGCCAGAGGGTTTTCTTTCCAAGGGAAATGAACATCTAGTGTGTAAGCTGCTACGGACCATATATGGTTTAAAGCAAGCTTCTCGTAGATGGAACATCCGTTTTGATGAGACAATCAAAGAGTTTGGTTTTATCAAAAATATAGATGAACCATGTGTCTACAAGAAGGTTAGTGGGAGCGCGGTAACATTTCTTGTATTGTATGTGGATGACATACTTCTTATAGGAAATGATATACCGATGTTGCAATCAGGCAAAGTGTGGCTATCGAAGAACTTCACTATGAAGGACTTGGGAGAAGCATCCTACATTCTCGGTATGAAGATCTATAGAGATAGATCTAGAAGAATGATAGGTATTACCTAGGGTACATACATCTATAAAGTGCTTAAAAGGTTTAGCATGGAAAACTCCAAATGAGGTCTCATACCGATGAGCCATGGAGTGTCCCTTTCCGAAAAGATGTCTCCTAAGACACCTAAGGAAAGAGAGCGTATGAGTAAGATTCCTTATGCTTCAGGAATAGGATCTATCATGTACGCGATGTTATGTACTAGGCCTGATGTTGCTTATTCAATCAGTGTGACGAGCAGATATCAGTCCAATCCAGGTGAAGACCACTGGAAAGCAGTGAAGAACATCCTTAAGTACTTGCGAAGGACTAAGAATATTTTTCTTGTTTTTGGTGGTGGATCTGAGTTGAAAATAGAGGGCTATACTGACTCTAATTTTAAATCAGAAAGTGATGATAGCAAATCCATGTCAAGGTACATGTTTACTCTGAATGGTGGTGCGATTAGTTGGAAGAGTTCCAAATAGTCTACAACGGCTGACCTCACAGCGGAAGCAGAATATATAGCTGCAAGTGAGGCTGCAAAAGAAGCCGTTTGGATGAGGAAATTTGTTTCTAAATTTGGAGTTGTTCCTAGCATTGAAGAGCCTATTGTGTTGTATTGTGATAATAACGCAGCAATAGCACAAGCCAAGGAACCTAGGTCTCAAAACAATTCCAAACATATTTTGCGACACTTTCATTTGATTAGGGAAATCATTGAAAGAGGAGATGTCAAGATTGAGAGAGTTGACATACATAACAACATAGCAGACCCACTCACAATGTCATTATCTCAGATTCACTTTGATCATCATAAAGAGAAGATGGGTATTAGATACCAGGGTGATTGGCTTTAGTTCAACTGGGAGATTGAAAGTGTTTATCCTAAATCCAATCATGTATGATGAGTTAGGAAGAACTTTCTTGTATTCCTATTTGATTTCATTGATATTAATAAAAGACTTGTTATGTTTTTATTATGGACTTTATCTATTTAAAGTGTTTTAAATAAGATGTTCCATAGTTTAGAGTAAAGCTTCTAGAATTATAATGAGATTATAATAGTGAGATCTAGAAGATGATAACTCTAGACTTAAACAGTTCCTGGTCATAGGATAACTAATCGGATGTTAGTGGATCCGCAAAGATGGGTACATACTATGCTTGCTCCCTTCAGGAGGATGTCTGTTCTCATAGGCATTTGTGTGGTGACACTATAGCTAGTATGCAGGTGCTTATTAGGGAATAAGTTCACTGAACATGACTCGATAAGTTGAACAACTAATGGAGATTACTCACGTGTCAATAGTTATTCACTAAGTGATAGTTGTACAAGTGTCCTTAGACTTGAGATCGTTAAAGTTATCTTATATATAATAAACTGTGCTTTGGTTTAGTCCTTAGTCTCAAGGATATCTATTAGGTCTATTCTGGGCATAGGGATTTGTGTATAGAGATAGTTAACATCAATAGAGGATCTACCCCTTCCAGTATAGGAAGAGAATATCCTATGTTATTCTTAGTATGCGAGTTCTGGAATCTCTGGCCAGAGTGTATAAAATTAGAAAGGTGTTTCTAATTTGAATTAATATGAACTTTGCATTATGAATAAGAAATCATATAATTAAATTTGATAGGCCTGACACGAGATCCATGCCTTGTATTTAATCGGGATATTGTAAGGGTAGAAGGAATTCATTGTACGGTAACTAGTCACCGACATGTTCTTGGTATTCTAAGCAGTGAATTCATATTTTCTGGATAGTCGCGATATGTTGAGAAGCATCACTCACGATGTAGAATAAATATATTTAATCAGTTAATTATATTTAGTGAATTTTATTATTCATGTAAATAATTAATAAAAGTTATTATTATTTATTTCTACTACCGACATAATATTGAACCTACAAGGTCACACCATAAAAGAATATTTTCTTTGATGAAATAATGAGAGAGAGAATTATTTTCTAAATAGTTTAGAAAAAGAAATAATGATTAAAATAGTTTAAATTATTATTAGAACATTTTATAAAGATAAAATGTGGGGGTTAATATATATATATATAAAGATATATTTTATAACCCTAGGAGAGCCCTATAAATAGAATGAGATGGCTCATTCTATTCTCACAATTTTGGTTTTGTGAAAACCCTAGCCTCCATCTTCTTCCTCCCTCTCTCTCTCTCCCAAAAAGTCCATTTTTATAAAAGCTCGATTTTATAAAAGGTTCATCAAAGAGGATCGTTGTTGGTGGATACCGGTAGAGTGCTTCACACACTGAGGAGCAACTGCTAGCACTCCATTTTATAAAGCTTCGATTCACAAGGTATGGTTACGATTCCTCCGGTTTTCTGTTTTATATGTTTTTCTATATGTACGATACATGGTTTTTACGGAATAATTGTTATATCACATTTTCGCTCATCCGTAAATTCCTTCAGTTGGTAGAGTATTCACGAAAGAGTCGTCTTAAAATTCGTAACGATTATTTTTATTAAAATTGGTGGAGCCGAGGGTACGCAAGCGATTAACGCAAATCTTTAAGCGTGTAAACGGCCGTTAGGGTATGAGTGAGTTTTGACTAGTTTCTTAAGCGACCGTGGTCTAATTCTGGATTAGGTTGTTGTTTATAGGTTACCGGACGCACTCTAAGCTTAAGTCTATCCCGGAACTCTCAGGCAAGTTTTCTACCCGTATAGTTATTGTTGTGATGTATATATATATGCATTATCTTGTGATAAGTGCATGATTATTATTAGCAAAGTTTTACGAGATATTAGATCATGTTGATATGATATATATATATATATATGCATGCCAGTTTTGTAATCTTGATATCTTGTTATCGATTCAATTATTTATAAACTGCATAATACCTATGCTAGAGATAAGCAGTACTTGCGTATACCCTTAGTATAGGGGACCCAGATTTGAACATTTTCCTAAACCGGGAGGCGATGATCCCGAGTATATTATATATATATATATAAATAGTTTTCAAAACTATTAATCCAAAAATGTTTATTCGATAGTTTTATATTATAAGTGAATATTATTTTTTCAATATACATTTAAGATTCCTATTGCGATCAAAGACTAGTTTAATTATTGAATAGAGTTTCTAGTTATGAAACTTATTTTATGTCTATTAATAAATGAATATTAGTCTGAATATTCATTCGAGGACTTATAACTCCGCTTATTTTATTTAATGAATATTAGTCTGAATATTCATTCAAGGACTTATGACTCCGCTTATTTTATTTAATGAATATTAGTTTGAATATTCATTCGAGGACTTATGACTCCGTTTATTTTATTAAATAATATTCTTTATTTTTCTTAAAGAATAATGTGTCAGTATTCGCCAAGTATTCGGAAAATGATTGATACTATCAAATCATTCTTACTTTAAATATTTCCAGATATTATTTTCAAAACTATCAAAACTATTTTTGAAAGTTAGAGCGGATTCCAAAACTCGTTTTCAAATTTGAGATCTTCCTTTCGAAGGGGATTTAAATACTCGCTTAAAAATTTGAGGGATCCAACTCCATGACGTGTTTTCATATTCGCAATGAGGTTGCTGATTTGATAAAAGAGTTTTTGATTACTTACCCAACACTCGGGAAGTAAAATTCTTGGAATGAGTTTAATCCATTAACAGGCACCTCCAGGGAAATATCAGTGAGTTTTCCTTTCCAACTAGATATGACTTCTTGGTGGAGCCGTATCAACAAGTTTCTACTTGGGGAAAGGGGGGATGAGCTTTACATTTCAGAGTCATGAATTTCATCTGAACTAGGAGTGGCGTAAGTGGTCGAGTGGTGCCGGCCCAGCCTTATTATATTGGCCCAAATGGCCCGGAAGTTCCGCTAAGACGGTCCATTCCTTAGGAGTCTAGCATTCGGTTGACAAGTAAATCCAACTTTTCTCCTCTACATGTAGAAAATGGTGGGGTTGCACTACTGCGACTGATCATCGTGAGTGGTCTTCCTAGGGCGGCAAACTCCCGTAATGAGTTCATCATCCAGTTGGATATTTCTGCAACACTACCCAAAGCACTTCGATAAAAAGGCTACGGTTGGGCGATTATTGAGTGTTGGCAGGGTCGAGTTTTCAAAATGATGTTTTCATCAAATGAAGTATCTCGTAACTTCATTTCATTTTGATGATATTTTAGAGATTGACTCTATACAAGTTTTGTCTTGTAACTTCATCTATGGGATGAACTATTTATACCTTGAACGGTGGTAGTTCAAGTAGTATTCGAAAAAGATATAAGTATATTGGAGTATCTTGTAACTTCATCTTTTCAACTTATATCTAGTAAATGATTATCTTATGCATGACAAAGATTTTTAGAAAAACATTGAGATAAAGTTAAATATATGAGATCACCTTGCAACGATATCTTTATACAGTTATAAATTGGAACTCGGTGTATATTATACATGTCAGAGGATTTCAAAGATTTTTAAAAGTATATATGTATATATATACTGAATTTTTTGTGACTTCGTCGCATTAAGATATCAAACTTGGTTCATTTCTGCTTGACCAAGACTTTCATGAGTACTATGAAGATGCTCATATATTGTTAATTAGTATACATATTATTTCGGTGGGCTTGTTGCTCACCCTTTCTTTCTTCTTTCATCACACAACAATAGATAGAAAAGATGAACATGACCAAGCTCCCAATTCACAAGCGGATAGGAAATGTTCCGCAGTTTCATGTAGGCGTTGATGCCGCTGTAGCCGAGGTAGGAACTACCAATAGGCTAGGCTTTCAACTGTTGATGTACCAGACTTATGTATATTATGAATTGTAATAATGGCAAAGAATATATAAATTTATTCAGAAACCCTTTTGAGGTGTAATGACTTATAATTGTGGAATAAAATGACTTGTGTTAATTTTGGTATTCATCTCTGAGACTATAACTTGTGGTGGGTGTGTGCATATTGTGGGGTCAGTACGCAGTAGTTGGTTGTTTATTAAGATTAAGTGTTATTAAGGGAAATAGAACTTGTGACAACCCGGATCCCCGACCCCGGATTTAGGGGTGTTACAGAAATGGTATCAGAGCTAAGCGTTATAAACCTCAGAGATGACGCGTCGTTAAAATGATAAAGTTCACTATGATAATAAAAACTCTTGCCAAGTTCATAGTCGGACTACCTAACGTAGTACTGACAATTAAAACCCTTATGGGAACCCTTATAAATATCGTGATAGAAGCGTAGTTCGTTATCGTATATGGTAGTGGGACTCCGAACCATGAAGTTCAAGAGCAATAATATGATGATGTTTTACTACATATTGGGGATCAGATTGTGGATCCAATGGAGCACCCTAACGAGGGACCAGATAATGTTTATATTAAGGATGTAGTGGTTGAGGATGTTATCCCAGAAGGGATTGTTGCTGAAGAGTATCCCGTGGGAGATCCTGACAAGAATAAAGAAATGACCGTTGAGGAATCGATGATCGTGGTTAGGGCGACAACCAGAGGTAGGATTGGCCGGTTATTACCGTAGGTTCGTTCAAGTTTGCAAAGATAGCAGCCCCTTTAACACGGCTTACTCGTAAGACTGAGAAGTTCGAATGGACAGAGAAATGCGAGAACAACTTTCAAGAACTGAAGCAAAGATTGGTGACAGCCCCTATGTTGGCGTTGCCGGATGGAAAAGGAGATTTTATGAATTGTAGTGACGCTTTGCATTAGGAATTAGGGTGCTTCTTATATAGCACGGGAAGGTAATCATGTACGCGTCAAGACAATTAAGGGAATATGAAATTCGATATCCCCACCCATGAGCTTGGGCTCGTGGTAATAGTTTTGCCCTAAAGATTGGAGGAACTACTTATATAGAGAGAAGTGCGAGGTTTACACAAACCCCAAGAGCTCAAGTATATTTTTACGCAGAAAGAGCTTAACATGCACCAGAGGAGGTGGTTAGAGATAATCAAGGATTATGATTGTAGATTCTTTATCATCCAGGCAAAGCCAATATGGTGGCTGACGCCCTTATTAGAAAGGAGAGACTCAAGATGAAAATGTCTTCGAGAGAGTTGATAAGAGATTTTGAGAAAATTGAAATATAAGTAAAGGTAATCGGAGCCGGTACTGAAAAGCTGTTGAGATTACAGTATAGCCCAATTTAATGGAAAATATCGTATGGTGCCAGGAAAAAGTGATGAATGAAGGCAGAGAGCCAATGCTGGAGAAGAGATCAATACCGAGAAAGATGATAAGGGAATAATGAGGTATTCCTACAGAAATTGGGTTTTAATGTTCAAGAGCTTAAAGATGAGACTTTAGATGAAAGCCATAGTTTGAGGAATAAGATTTAGGGCAAACCCTGAATGTGATAGTCAGGGAGGTCGCCATCAAGAAAGAAGGAACCCATAACATAATAAAGTGGAAATCAAGGATTTTAACATATAAAATAACCCCGATTATGGGAGAAGGATGAAACTTTTCATAATGAGAAAATAGAAGTCGAGCAAGATAGGAAGAACCTGGATGGTACTCCTATTGGGCAATCTATGGACCTGCCTAAACAAAACTTATACTTTTATCCCCAACCACCACCTTGAGGAAACAATGCGGTGGGAAATTGTTTTAGGACCTTTAAGTCGCTAAGCTCTCAGAGTTCCAAGTAACAAATTGACCCAGTCGAGGCAAGATCCTGGCTAAAGGAAATAGAGGAGTCATTTGAGATTCTAAATGATTGACGAAGTGCAAAAGACTATTTTTTCCACTTACCTTCCTAAGAGAGAGGCCACCCGCTGGTGGAAGGCTAAGGAAGATAGAGAGATAGGTTGTGAAAGTCGTCAAGGTTCATCAGAAGGACACGAATCCAGAATGATGGGATGTTTGAAACCAATGGTTATGTTGTGTGTGTTCATGAAATGGTTGTAATTGAAACGAAAATAAAAGACTGAAAGGGGAAGGAGTATAAAGGGATATAAAGGAAATAGAGTTGAGAAGCGATAAGGGAGTTAGGTATGTGAAACCCTAAAAAACCCTAGCAATAAATATATAGAGAAGTGTTTCATTATCAATGCGATGAAGACTGATCATGAGATAAAGTCAAGGTTTGCAGGCGTAAACGATACATATAATTAATCTCCTTAAGTTGAGAGTATCCGATGAAACTTTGAGATAGACCAATGGATTAATAAGGAAACACGGATGGACTGAGGAGAAATGATAACAAGAAATTAAGAAAATGGGATGAAGGAAGTGACCTTCAAGAATGTGAAGTATATGTAAGACCTGTGACTTGATGCCCAAAAGGGAGACACCAAGTATAGAAGATATCTCAACATTGATATGACTGTTGAGATCAACAACAAAAGTAAATGAAGATTTAGTAAAAAGAAGTTCACGTTGAACACGACCAATATCTTCCTGAACATCCATGTCATCATTACCAAATCAGGAAAAAAAATTGTGGATAACCGTTGTTATCTTTTGGAGGCCATATAGATTAACCGCAGTTTGAATAAGGATGCTATTGTGAAATTAGGTATAGACTATCGAGGTGGGAATGATTGAATAAGATACCCTTATCAGGGATATATGACTTAATTTATCCATGGAAGGATGTAAGTACCTTTTTAAAGGAGGAATTAAGGATAAAACATCAATAAATTGAGATGAACCTTGGGGGGAATGCATAAAGGTTGGCATTTCACCCTTAATGGGGACATTATGAGTTTGGGTGGTATGGAATGAAGGACTAAGGCAACAACAACCTTTAAAGATAAGTGGAGAAAGTTTTCAGAACTATATAGATAATGGTTCTAGTATTAGTAAATGGTATCTTGATATGCCATGTACCTAGGGAGTACATGATAAAGGATTTAGGGTTAACCTTAGAGGTTTTACAAGGAGAAAGGTAATATTCAAAGTTCTCAAGAATATAAATTTTGATAAAGGAAATATGACGTAATAATAATAATGCCAAGTGGGGCACATATTAAACCATAAGAAAGTATAGATTGAACCAATGAAGGTCAAGATTGGTAAAAATAAGAAGGACCCAAGATAAGAGACGCCCTAAGTATGATCGAGAGTCAATCATGACAATATTCAAATCTAAAGACTAAGGCAATGACTTATGGAAAAATGGTGATATTTTTTTTCTCACCAGGACTTAAGAAAAGCATTCTCACATAAGCAGTGATTTGAAATATTACTATCAGGAAAGGCCAAAGAGGTGGCCGACACTTTAAGTATAAGAGGACAATTATAGGCGCTCGTGCCAGAGGAATACAGTGATGATGGTTAAATCCGTGAAGGTTGTATTATGGTGTGAAAGATTGACATTCCTTTTGATGATTGTGCGTTAATCAACCATAATAGTAGTTTGGTAAAGATTTAATTCATGTTATCGCCGTGAGCGGGCTACCTATCTTAGAAGGTCCTATCTTGAGATAAGTTAGGGCCATGTTATGAAAGGACTAAATGAACCTTTGAGCTTCATGTCTCCTAATAAAGACATATGGTTAATAATGGTATTAACCTTCTATCGTTGCTTTATTGAAACTCTTCTACAATTTTATTTGCTTCATGTCATATGTATGTCAAGTTCAAGAGTGTTCTCCATGAATCATGAATGGTGATTATGTTGCCTCTCTAGAAGATTTTGATACGGCAGGTATGCACTCCGTATGATTAGCTATTAAGATTCCAAGGAAAATGAATGACTACAGTAGGTCAGCGGTGGACCATAGTAATGCAGCAATGATTCTGTGAGTAATGAGCTGATTACAACCGTGAGAGTTGTATTGGAATGGATGTTGAGATTGAGTACAACTAATCGGGTCGTGGTGATGTATAAGTTATTAATGATAGACCAACTAAGCTGAACATTTACCTATGATATATTTATTCCTTCTTATCGATAAAGAGTAGTATTACTATACGAAGAAGGTTGCGGTGCAAGCATAGAATTATAGTAACGATGATGTCTAGAATGAAATCCCAGATTCGATTTTTGATGTCGAAGGGGTTTCAAAGGTGATTGTATATAAGCTCGAGCAAGAGCATGGGTTCATAGAATGATGGACGGAATAGTAAATATATATGCACATGAATTGCGATGCGATAATACTTGATATTGAGATATATATATATATAGAGGTTTATTCTCCTGTGATAAACCTCTATAGTTCAGAGGTAGACTCCAAGCCAGATGTTTTGTGGCAATATTTTTGTATAATTCTCTTAAATTCTTTCTTCTCTCTTCTTTTCATTTTCGTGTAAACAGAGAAGACCAATCCTTCCAGAAGGGGGTTATTGTCGAATGACTATCTATCTGTATGATAGAAGCCTAGTAGGATACCACATGTTATTTAATTGCTTGTCAAGTACTGAAGGCTGGCCACCTTCTGTACAAACTATGCAACAGAACAAGTGTCCATGATCATAGTGATCTCTCAATAAATTCCTTAACTTCTATATGATTGATCGAGCTTCCAAAGATAGAAGCATCTAGAAAAGGAGTACTGTAAGTGTGTTGTCTTCGAAATTGAAATGTGTTCCTAGTACTAAGGTCGACGAAATAAATAGAAGGATATAGAATGCTAGAGAGTTACAGTATAGCCAGAATGGTATTATGAACGAAAGATAGTAACGCTTACGAACAAGAAAAGAAGGAGTATTGAGAAGCAAAAGCTAAAGTGCTAAAATCTATGATGATAGTCTGTGCAATAAACTTGAAAGAATTTGGAATGATCATTTATCGCGGATTGAGTTTTCTTACGACAATAGATCATATGTTTGTATCAAGATTTTTCCTTATGAGATCCTTGAGGGAAGACAATGTCGATCTCTCTTATGTTAGGATGAAGTTGTAGAACACAAGATGCTCGGACCAGCAGTAGTCCAAAGGACCAAGGATATAATAGATCTAAGCAGAGGACGGCTAGTAGTAGCCCAAGATGGACATAAGAAGTATGTTGATTTGACAATAAAAGGACAAGGAGTATGAAGTAGGAGACCTAGTGTTGTGAAAGGTATCCCCTTGGAAAGCCTTGGAAAGGATTGATGAGGTTCGGATAGAAAGGAAAGCTAAGTCCACGATTTGTTGGACCCTTGGAGATATTAAGACGTATTGGGAAGTTAACATATGAGCTAGCCCTACCCCAGAACCTGTAGCAAGTTCATAACGTGTTCCACATATCAATTTTAAGGAAGTGTAATCCGGATGCCAGACAAATAGGGTCATATGAGCGCATAGATATGCAACCAGACGTAACCTATATGGAGCAACCAGGAAGGGTTATAGATCGAAAAGGAACAAGTGCTTAGGAGAAGGGTTATCAAACTAGTCAAAGTTTTGTGGTAGAACCATAATGTGGGAAAATTTACTTGAGAGTTAGAAAGTGCAATGCCAAGAGAGTATCTCTATTCATTTTCTATCTGATTCAGGGACGGAATCATTTTAAGGAGGGGAGACTGTAATAACCCCAATTTTTGGAATTTTGAAACAATGATGAATAGTAACTTTTTGCTGATGATGCTGATTAAGGAAAATTATCAGACCACGCTATATAGGAGTACTGTTATGGAAATTCTAAGATCGTATTAGTATTCCATAAAGTAAATGAGTGTATGTAAAGATCGTCAGAATCAAAATTTGAACACTTTGATTTTTCCCGAAAATCCTCCAGATAGCGAAAGACTTGAGTATAAGGTAACATGATTAAAAGGATTTAAATTCAAGGATTATAAGAGATGATCATAAAAGGAATATAAAATATTGAGAAAGGATTAGGGGAACCCAAGTAATAAGATCCCGGATATGATCCCTCAAACGATGAAAGAGAACGAAAGTTACGTGAACCGTAAAAGAAATACGCAACCAAGAGATAAGCTTATACAAGAATCCGTATTATGACATCATTAAACCACAAGACAAAGACATGTGGCAAATAGATGACACAAGCAGGATGACATAAGCATGATAATGGGTTTTGTTTTGCTGGTTGATTTTGGGCCATGTAAAATTTATTATGATAAAAAGCTAAAACATTTGCCAAGACAAAAAGGAGAAGCAACCAAGCAAATATCATAAAACACAAAAATTAGAAGTTGACTTTTGCTTCCAAGAACAAAAGCTCTCGGCCAAAATAATACCAGCAAATTCAAACTGCCATATCTCCATCAATACTCACTAAAATGTTGTGTTCTATAGCTCGTTGGAAAGGTATTGAGATGGCCTACAACTTTTGTTAACAAGTCTAGTCTAACTACGCATGGTAAGACCCTCATTTTTACAGTTTTTTCAATCGGACTTTTAGAAACTTCAAAACCTAACTTTGTGTTCTTGATTTCTTTGGAAAAATCAAGCTTGTAGGAGGTTAGATTAAGGCTCCCCAAGGCTTCCTAGAAACTTAACACCTACCAAGGAAGGTATAAACTTCAAACCCTAGCCTTTACTTTATTTGTTAGTAAGTTTAATGGTTGGTTTTGTGAAATGAGAAGCTTGGATTGTGATTATTAGTAGTTTGGTTTGATTTGGAAGTGTTTTGGTAATTGAAGCTTGATTATAGTTCATAGGTCTTCATTGTGGTTGTTTTAGTTGAAAAACTTGGATGTTATGGACTGATGTGGTATGGTTTAGGTGAAGTTTTGTTGTATTGATGGTTATGAGTTGGTTGGTGGTTAATTGGAGTAGTTTAAACATTGGTAATCGAGTAAATATAGCCGTCGTAATGTATGTTTTTTAATCAACTGCTTGTTCTTAGTATTCAGGACAGAAAACTCAACAACCAATCTGTAAAATTACCATGTTTAGCTAGAGCTTTTCGTAAGCTTCGTTTTGATATGTGTATCGCTTCGTTCCGATGTATGGTTTAGGAGAAACGACCGTTTTAAGTAACGGCGTTTCGCGAATGAACTTTTACCCCTCGCTTTACTTTGAGACCTTGTTTAAGGCCCTTAAAAGACTAATTGGATTACGAAACAATTATGTAAGGTGGGTTAAGCAGTTGGTAGAGTATTCACGAAAGAGTCGTCTTAAAATTTGTAACGGTTAGTGTTATTCCTAGTGGACTAACAATGAGATTTACAGAAGGGGGGTTGAATGTAAATCTCAAAACTTTTTCAAGTTTTGAGCAGTTTATGAAAGTTGTGTGTTCAAGAAGAACAAGTGTGTGAATTGCTTTAAGCTAATACAGACAGATATATATTCAAGCACAAATGTAAAGAACACAACAGACCTTAAAAACTTTTCTGGTGGATTTGTTGTTCCACCAGAGATGGTATTTTTAGAAAATCTGTGATTAAACAATGTTGATCACAGCTGCATCCTAGTACAAACTAGATGAATTTTCTCTCAATATTTTTCTAAACAGCTCTGGAAAATCTCTCATCTAATTACTAGCTTCTACTTGGTTTTTATATTACCAAGTGTACAAGTGAAGAACAATATAAAATACAGTAATAAAATAAGATCTTCACTTGCTTCTTTTCCTGTTCACTCCAGTACTTTGTTGACTATTGCATCTTTGTACTAGAGAAGAACGGCTGCTTTTTCTGTTGTTCCTGAAATTCGGCTACCACATCTCAGTTGTCTCTATCAACCCATGTGCCTCTGTTTGTAGGTACAACTACCCCTTATCAACGGCTAATCATCAGAACATCCGTTGAAGCTTTCATCCGTTGATGCACTCATCCGTTGAAGGATGTTATCCGTTGAAGCTTTCATCCGTTGATGCACTCATCCGTTGAAGGATGTTATCCGTTGATGACTTTATCCGTTGAAGCTTTAGAGACATCCGTTGAAGCTTAGCTTCTCATCCGTTGAAGGTCTTTAAGTCATCCGTTGATACCACTTCACTTATACAAAATTACAAGGCATGAAGTATTTACAATTGGCCTTCCTATCTGCATATCATCTGGTAGTCAACATGACTCATAGTTTCTCTCAACTTCCAAGAATTACATTTTAAATGCAAAGACTGAAATATGCTACAACACTAGACTTATTTCTAAGTAAAGCTACACCATCAACGGATAGCCAAAGTGGTCTTATCCGTTGAGGCTACAGACACTAAATTTCTACTTAAGGATTTTGTTAAACATATCATCAAACTAATGCACATACATTCCTAACAATCTCCCCCTATTTATGTCTATAAGAATTGTAGGCATAAATTCAGGGTTAACTTGATGATAACAAAACACTTAACAGATATATGAATTGAAACTAAGTAGAAATTTAAAAATGCTGCAAAAGTGTATGTACTAGGAGATAATTGAAGATTTACAGTGTTTCCAAGGACACTCCTTTAGTCTGAGCAAATCATCTTTTTCTTCTTTGTTCCCTGGTTTTCTTTCCTAGCCTTTTGTCATTTTCCTCAATTTGGAGTTGGAGTTGTCTGAAGAATTCAGCTTCATCTTCAACACTGACATCCAACTTAGATTGCATTTCTTTGAGAGTTTCATTGCTGGCAATCTTGAGTTGGTCTTCAAGTCTGAAAAATCTTCTGACTCCTTTATCATCTCTAAATTCCATCAACCAATGAGGTGATTTGAGAATTTTCATTTCCCTTTCTTGAATGAGTAAAGTCCTGGGTAAAGCATTGGGCTCCCTCCAAGTTTTCCTTATATTGGCTATCTTGTTGAGAATTTCAGTCTTGGCAGTTCTGGTAAAGCCAGAATCCTTTTGTATAGCTGAATAGACTCTAATCAAGGTAGAGTAGCCTTCATCCAGAATCCTGTGGAGAGGTCATGTTCTTTCCCCAGCTCCTTTATATCTGAACACTAATCTCTCTGGTAACTGTCTGTAGGCAGCTATACCCCTTACATCCTCCAGCTCATCCAGATAGAGTTCAATGTCTGAAATTTCTTTTATGTCACAGATGTGAACATAATCATCTTTAGAAATGGGTGACTTAGGCTTAGGTTTTTGTTTTTGAGTGAATTTCTTAGAGGTTAAGGGAGGTGTAGATTTTGGTTTTCTTTTCTGTTTCTTTGGTAGTGGAAGAGTGGTTAGAAAGGTAGGCAATTTGATAGTGTCCCAATCAATAGGTTCCTCTTTTGGAATGATTGGTTCACCATGGATGTTTATTGTGGGATCAGCAACAAGGGGTTCAGGTATGGAAGGTAGTGGTTTAGATATAGATTTGGTTATTTCAGTGTTATCTCCACTCCTTTTATGTGCCTTGGCCTTTCTTCTGTTTCCCTTCTGCCATTCCTCTCTTTCTTCCACACTCTCACCAAATATACTCCCTAAAACCTCATCTAGGTTTGTAATCTTGTCTTCACCCCTGACTTCAATCCCTTTTTCTTTTTCAACTAGACTTGACTTTAGCTGTTGTTCAAGCTTTGCTTGTGCTCTTTTGTCAGCCTTTAATTGCTTGTCTTCTTCCTTCTTGGCTATTGAGAATTTGGGATGTCCTTGCATCACACATATGCTCTTTCCCTCTCTAATGATAATAGCTCTATTTCTCCTTACAGCCTCATCCATGGTCTTTTTGAGATAAGCAATACTTCTGCCTAAAATCTTGTTCTCATCAGCTTTTGGAGGAGGAAAGTCCACTTCTTTTAAAGGATTCTTTATTGAGTCCTTATTGGATCTTTCATTGGGCTTGAGAATTATAGCTTGTAGTTCTTTGGAAGAAGCTTCTCCATCCTTATGACTCCCTACTGGCATGAGCTCCATGTTGATTGGTTCAATTTTTGTGCTGTATTTCACAGATGTTGATTTGTCTTGTGTAGAACCAAACAACAGTTGCAACCTTTCATCAATTCTCCTCCTTTGCTCTTTCACTTGAATTTCAGCTGCTGCTAGCTGAATCAAATCAATTCCATCAGGCTTGCCCTTGATTTGAATGATTGGAGAACTAGTGATGGCAGGAACTAGCACTTTAGATATGTTGACTTTTGTAGATGGCTCTCCTTCCCCTTCCCTTTTACTCTCCCCCTTTTTGTTATCATCAAGGAGAGGGGTCAAGCCTTGTGCTTTTGCCAGCTGCATTAGGAGACTGGTTTGAGATTGTTGATGGTGAAGAATGGTGGCCACAGAATTTTCAATAACTTGAACTCTGTCTTCTAACTTGGCCAACCGTTTTTCAGTAACAGATTCTTTCTTCAATCTCAAAACCAAGTCCTGCAATGTACCATAGGGCATGACTGAATCCAATTTTTCTGAAGTATAGGTTTTCAAGTCAGCAATATCCTTCCTGAGATCATCCATACTCAGATTCTGCTTCACTTGCTGCAGCTTCATGAGATGCAGTGAGTCCAGGTGAGCTTGAAGGATAGCCTTGATACTTGCATGTGAAGTATTCTGAATGGCCTGTTGAATAGTGTTGATTTGTTTGACTAAAGAGACATTGAATTCCCCTGATCTGTACTCCTTAGTCAAGGCCCATTCAGGTAGATTTGGAATTGAACTAGGGCCTTCATCTCCCCCTAAGTTCATGCTTCCATAAAAAGAAATAGAGTCATCATCATCAGAATTTGCTCCAAATTCCTCAGATGGCTCACCAGCTGTAGAAGGCATTTTGTTAATGGCAGCTTTATCCCTTTGAAGAGATTTTGTTGTGTGCACTAGATGTAGTGACCTTTCTGCTTTCTCATTGCCCTGAGCAGCCAACAGTTGATAGGCTGTCACAGGATGAGTAAAAGTGTCAGCATCCAAGGAAATGTTATCAATTACAGCTTTGTAATGTTGCTGAAATTGTCTTTCCTTTTCAGCATCATCCACAATCATTGACTCATTAGCAATGGCTGGTTCCACCCTTGTATCTACTGTACCCGCTTTTCTCTCTTTTTCTCTATGTTCTTGCATCAGGGGCTCCCCCTGGCTCACACAACTCACTCCCTCACCTTCACCTACTAAGGTGGTACTCCACTCACTTACTTTTTCCATGCTGGAAGAAATAACATGCATTTTTGAGCTCTCAATCTCTCCTTTTGCCTGGGAGCAACCCAGCCTCTCACTCAAATTGTCACTCCCTTCCCTCAATCCTAAGAGTGATTGCACAGTATTCATGTCTTCTACACTTGGGATTAATTCAGTTATTTGTGTAGAGACTGTCAACGGATGTGGAATATCCGTTGAAGGTGAAACTGATGTTATCAACGGATAACTGCTGTTAAGCTTATCCGTTGAAGAACAACCACTTGTCAACGGATAAGTGATATCCGTTGAAGAAGGAAAAGAAGTTGAAATTGAAAGTGATATAACTGTTGAATCTGTGTAGATTGATTTGAGATGTGGTGACACAGATCCTTCAATTATATCTGAAAGAATTAGCGGGTGATCCAACAAATCATCCAAGAGATGATGATCACCTGTATTTGAGTGGGGCTTCTCCCTGAGTTGTAAAGAGGGAGAATCAGGAATTGATGGGAATAACATATCCACATCCAGAGATGGTGATGAAGTGTTTGGTGATTGATGTGTGTTTATTGTGAGAGAATGGGGCTGTGACTCCACATTTATTGGAGTCACATCAAACTGAGTTTGAGAAGGCATAGATACAGATGGATGTATCTGTGCAGTGTGTGCACCCTGTGTAGAAGATTGGGTTCTAGCCTTCTTTCTTCTAATAAAGGCTTTTGTTGGTGAGTGTTTGGCTTTAGTGTCCCTCCCTCGTTTGTTCTGTGTTCCTGGTTTGGAACTATTTTCAATAGTAACATCCTTTTGGGAGGATGCTACTAGGGATGTGCTAGATACCTTTTCAACCACCACAGCTTTTTGAGAAACTGTGGCTTGGCTAGCTTGGGAAGCACTCAACTTTCCTTCCTTATCCTGGGGGTTTCTTTGATGTTCACCCCTCCCCTCACCACTCACACCCTGTTCACTCACCTCAGGGTTAATAGTTGGTGTTACAACTGTTGTCTTTTGAGAAACAACAGAGGTGGATTTCTTTGTCTTTGATTTTGAAAGTTTAGTTTTGGTGACCTTGGTAGAAATCTGTTGGGGCATCACAGATTTCATGGCCACACTAGAAGATAAAGAAATAGAGGGGTTGGAAGAAGTAGGAGTTGTAGAAGCAATTACCTCACCTACCTGAGGTGCATTCATGATTGGTAAATATACCAATGATACACTGCTGTTAAGATCCATTCTCATCAAGTCTGCAAGAACTCTTTTCTCTTGTGCCCAGCACTTGAGTTTATTATTCTCATTGATTATGACTAAACCTTCAGCAACATGGTTAGCCAATAACATAAAGAATCTAGCATAATAGATGTTATTAGGTCTATTAGCTTTGTTACCTAATCTAGTACCTAATTCTAGCATCACATAGTTGCTAAAGTTAAAATACCTATCAGAAATAAGCATATAGAGCATATTAACCAGAGATGAAGTTATGGCATCAAAATTACTAATTTTCCCAGAGAAAACCTTTATAAAGGCATCCCCAAGGAAACTCCATTCTTTCCTAAGGCCTTTTCTTCTAATACTCCCTAAATTAGCAGAGTTAAGAGAATAACCTATGGAATCTAACATGCTGGATACATCACTATCAGTGTGTGGTGTCATGGCATTGTTCTCAGGCAATTTAAAACATGCTTGTAAATCATCACAGTTAATACAGTGAGTTTTACCTTTGAGAGTGAAGGAGATAGTCATATCCATGGAGTTGAACTTAGCAGTTGTCCAAATCTCCTCAACTACTTCACAGAAAATTGTTGGGGCTTCCAGCATTGCATAGCTAAGTTTACAGTTTTTGATGAAGTCCATCATTTTGTGATAGTCTGAGTGGGCTTCATTCTTTTCTACCAAAGCTATGAAATTGTTCTTTTCATAGATGAACCCAGATTGAGACATAATCTTCACGACTGGTGCCATTGTTGTGAGTAGAAATTGCAGAGAATAACTTGAAGTTTTTGCAGAGAGAAAATGGTAAATGCTTGAAATTTTAAGAAAGCGTAAAGTAAAAATGAACAATCAGAAGGACTTATATGCTTTCTCAAATTAATAAACAAAAATATAAAATAAAGATTTATCAATAAATATGCGTTAGTGAATTTCAGCCGTTTTAAGAATAAACTGTAAGTATTCTAAAAACTACCTTTAAAACCAATACATACAGATGTATGTATGAGTATCAACGGTTAAGAGAATAGAATCAACGGCTGTTAAACACCTGAATTGATTGATGTGACATTTCAACGGATAAGGCAAATTGTCATCCGTTGAAAGGTACTTCAGTTTTATCCGTTGACGGATAAAAATTCCAGAAATGTATTTGTCTTTCAACGGATAATGATTATCCGTTGATAGAGCAATTTTGACTTTCAACGGATAGGGAACATCCGTTGATGGAATAAACTATGTTAAAAGTCAAATTTGTTCTTAGCAACTAATATATTTCAGGCTTCAATTCAAATTGCAATAAAGACATGAATTTTAAGAGTAATTAAGCATACCTAGCTCACTTACCAATCTTGTGAATGTTGATTCATCAAGTGGCTTGGTAAATATGTCAGCAATTTGTTGTTCACTTGGAACAAAATGTAGTTCCACTGTACCATTCATGACATGCTCCCTAATGAAGTGGTACTTGATATCAATGTGCTTGGTCCTTGAGTGCTGCACAGGATTCTCTGTTATGGCTATGGCACTTGTGTTGTCACAAAAGATAGGAATTCTATCAACATGAAGTCCATAGTCAAGGAGTTGGTTCCTCATCCATAACACTTGAGAACAACAACTTCCAGCAGCAATGTATTCAGCCTCAGCTGTAGAAGTAGAGACTGAATTTTGCTTTTTGCTAAACCATGATACAAGCTTGTTTCCCAGGAATTGGCAGGAGCCTGTTGTACTTTTCCTATCTATTTTGCAACCTGCATAGTCTGCATCTGAATAACCAATTAGATCAAAGCCAGATTCTCTAGGATACCAAATACCTAAATTTGGTGTACCCTTGAGATATCTGAAAATCCTTTTGATAGCAATTAAGTGAGACTCCCTAGGATCAGCTTGGAATCTAGCACATAGACATGTAGCAAACATTATATCTGGTCTGCTAGCAGTTAAATATAAAAGTGAACCAACCATGCCTCTATAACTTGTAATATCCACAGACCTTTCAGTCTTATTTAATTCAAGTTTGGTGGCAGTGGCCATGGGAGTTTTTGCAGATGAACATTCCATTAAGTCAAACTTCTTTAAAAGATCATAAATATATTTAGTTTGACTAATGAAAATCCCATCACTAACTTGTTTAACTTGTAAACCAAGAAAATAGGTTAGTTCTCCCATTAGGCTCATTTCATAATTACTTTGCATTAGCTTAGCAAACTTTTTGCAAAGTTTATCATCTATAGAGCCAAATATTATGTCATCTACATAAATTTGAACAAGTATACTAGAGCCATTAACATCCCTAAAGAAGAGAGTTTTATCAACAGTACCTCTAGTGAAGTGATTCTCCAAAAGAAATTTTGATAAGGTTTCATACCAGGCTCTAGGTGCTTGCTTCAGTCCATAGAGTGCTTTCAACAGATAATACACATAGTCTGGAAAATTTGGATCTTCAAATCCTGGAGGTTGACTTACATAGACTTCTTCCTCTAATTTCCCATTTAGAAATGCACTCTTGACATCCATTTGATAGACTTTGAAATTGGCATGGGCTGCATGGGCTAGAAATATTCTGATGGCTTCAAGTCTTGCAACAGGAGCATATGTTTCATCAAAATCTATTCCCTCTTGCTGAGAATAGCCTTTAGCAACCAGTCTGGCTTTATTCCTTATGATAATGCCATTTTCATCCATCTTGTTTCTGAATACCCACTTTGTGTCAATAGGACTCTTGTTCTTTGGTTTGGGTACTAGCTTCCATACTTGGTTTCTCTCAAATTGGTTCAGCTCTTCCTGCATAGCTAATATCCAATCTGGATCCAATAGAGCTTCTTCCACTTTCTTAGGTTCCTCCTGAGACAGAAAACTACTATACAGACATTCATCTTGAGTGGCTTTTCTTGTTTGCACTTTAGATGATGCATCACCAATGATCAGTTCAAAGGGATGATTCTTGGTCCATTTCCTTTGTGGTGGAAGATGTGCTCTAGATGAGGTGGCCTCAGTATTGTCATGATGTGAGACAGAGTGTTGACTAGTTGAAACTCCCCCTGAGTTGTTGGTCCTTTGCAGGGAACTTGGAGTTCTATCAACTGATGATGTAAATCGATTATCCGTTGATGAACTATGATCAACGGATGCTTCATTTTGTACTTCAACGGATGATGCACTATGTCTTTCAACGGATACTGCATTGCCTCTATCAACGGATGCAGTATTTTGTGCATTATCCAAGGGCATGTTTTGAATCCCTTTTGAAGTGTCATCTCCATCAGTCTCCTCTTCACTATCATCACAATATATCTCAATGTTGTCAAATTTGAGTCTCTCATTATGTCCCTCATCTGTTAGTCCATCAATCTTTTTATCATCAAACACAACATGCACAGATTCCATAACAATGTTGGTTCTTAGATTGAAGACCCTATAAGATTTTCCAGCTGAGTAACCAACAAATATCCCTTCATCAGCCTTTGCATCAAACTTCCCTTTATGGTCAGATTGATTCCTCAGTATAAAGCATTTACATCCAAAGACATGAAGAAAGTTTAGAGTTGGTTTTCTTCTCTTGAACAACTGATAAGGAGTCATGCCTTTAGCTTGATTGATCAAAGAAATATTCTGAGTGAAGCAGGCACAATTAACAGCTTCAGCCCAGAAATATGTTGGTAACTTTGATTCTTCAAGCATTGTTCTGGCAGCTTCAATTAAAGATCTGTTCTTTCTTTCAACAACCCCATTTTGCTGAGGTGTTCTTGGAGCTGAGAACTCATGCATGATTCCATTTTCTTCACAGAACAGCCTTAATGTTAAATTCTTGAATTCAGTTCCATTGTCACTCCTGATATTTCTAACCTTCAAGTCAGGATGATTGTTGACTTGCCTGATGTGATTGATAATGATTTCACTTGCTTCATCCTTTGATCCAAGAAAATAGACCCATGAGAACTTTGAGAAATCATCTACAATCACTAAGCAATATCTTTTTCTTGCAATAGACAATACATTGACTGGTCCAAACAAATCCATATGTAGCAGCTGTAATGGTTCATCAATTGTTGTTTCAAGCTTCTTTTTGAATGATGCTTTCCTTTGTTTGCCTTTCTGACAAGCATCACACAAACCATCCCTTGAGAATTCAACTAGAGAGATTCCTCTAACTAAGTCCTTTTTGACTAGATCATTCATTGTCTTGAAATTCAAGTGAGAT
The DNA here is from genome assembly GCF_009905375.1 of Apium graveolens. Classification (NCBI taxonomy): domain Eukaryota; kingdom Viridiplantae; phylum Streptophyta; class Magnoliopsida; order Apiales; family Apiaceae; genus Apium; species Apium graveolens. The sequence continues at coordinate 19,998,099 of NC_133656.1, read as the reverse complement.
AGCTTCTTGTGCCATAGCCAACTTTCAACTGTGCTTGCTTTGCTGAAGAGACAAGTAATGGATTCTGCATCTGTAGAGTTGAAGTCAGCTATGTACACATTTCCTTTTCTAACTCCAGTTAGAACCACTTTGTTGTCTTTCTTACTAGTGACAACACAGGCTTCAGAATTGAAGGAAACTGTATTCCCTCTATCACATAGTTGACTGATGCTCAGTAAATTGTGCTTGAGACCATCAACTAATGCAACTTCATTAATGATGACATTCCTTGTTGAAATCAAGCCATATCCCATAGTAAACCCTTTGCTGTCATCTCCAAAGGTTATGCTAGGGCCAGCTCTCTCCTTGAACTCTGTGAGCAGGGAGAAATCTCCTGTCATGTGTCTTGAACAACCACTGTCCAAGTACCATAGATTTCTTCCATTTCCCTGCACACCATAAAATCAATCAATTTGATTTTGGTACCCAAGTTTCCTTGGGTCCATTCTTGTTAGCCTTTCTCCTAGACTTCATTCCTCCTGCATCTTTAGACTTAGGTAAGTTTGAGTCAACCTTGGTCTTAGATGTAGTTGGTTGAGGTGTAGGGTTAGTCACAGAATCATTTAGCACATTTGTAAAATTATTAGGCATTGATTGTGCAAACATGTTATTCCATATGGGCATATTGTATGGCATTTGAGGCATACTAAATGCAGCAAGATAAGGATTGTTAAAATATGGCATGTTTACAAAATGTGCATAAGGATTTTGTTGAGACATAACAGGCATAGCATGCAGAGGTGATGCAGACATATTAGGCATAGAGGAGGGTACATTTATGGGAGTCTTCTTAATGGATTTACAACTAGCAGATAGATGATTAACACTACTACAATGCACACAGCTTTTTCTAGGAGCATACCTATCAGGTGTGTAATTGTTGTGTTTATTAACTCCTACCTTCCCATTTCTGTTGGATTTTCTTTTAGATTCCTTTTTATCCTCAACCATCTTGAGCCTATTATTTAACTGTTCTAAGGTCATGTGCCCTACATTCACCTTACTGACATCTTTGGATGTGCTTGCTTCTTCTTTGACAAAGTTCTTTGAAGTTGAACCAAACTTTTTGTTGAGTTTCTTTAGATTCTCTCTTTTAGAAACATCTGCCTGTTTTGATTGAGGAACCTTCAACGGATGCTCCTTTTCTTCCTTCAACGGATAACTTTCATCATCCGTTGATTCCACATCCGTTGACAGCCCATCAATTAATTCCAGTTTCTTTTTATTTTTATCCCAGGCAGTTTCACAGAATGATTCAATTCCTTGGACCTTAGCAATTTGAGCACTTACATCCCTAGATGTCTTCCAGGCTTTAATCACCTCTTGCTCTTTCTCTAATTGATTGGAAAGTATTTCTACTTTCTTAACAGATTCAGCTAGTTCATTTTCAACAGATATACAATGCAACTTTGTTTTCTCTAGGTCAATCATCTTATCTTCTAACAAAGCATTTCTATTACTTAAAAACAGATTGTTCTCTCTAATCCTACTATTTTCTTTAGCAAGAGATTTAAGAGACACACGCAAATGATACAATTCGGTAGACATGTCATTAAAAGCATCATTGCACTCTTCTTTAGTAAGCTGTGTTAAGTCAGTAGTGATTACCTGATTGCTTGATGAACTAACTTCATTTTCTTCAGAATCAGCCATGAGAGCAAGGTTGACATACTCCACATCTTCATCCTCTTCATCTCCATTAGCTGCCCAGTCCCTTTCTTGAGTAATGAAAGCCCTCTCCTTTTGCTTGAGTAGATCAAAATATTTCTTTTTGTAATCTACTTGTTCAAATTTCTTCTTTTCAGAAGTTGGCTTTCTGCACTCACCTGCAAAGTGTCCACTTATACCACAATTGAAACACTTGAACTTGGATTTGTCCACAGTGTTTTTGTGAGGTTTAGTGGCTCTAGTGTTTTTCTTGAATTTCATCTTTGCAAATCTTCTGGACAGAAATGCAAGATGCTCATCAATACCATCTGAGTCATCTTGGCTGGAGTTGTCTTCATTTTCAGCAACTTGCTCTTTCCCCTTGCTTGATTCCTGATTTCTTATACCATCTTTGGAGTTTGATGTAGATCTCGCAGTTTCTTGTCTGCATTTCCTCTCATCTTCAGCTACCAATGCAACTGAACTTCCTTTCTTTCTCCCCTTCTCCAATACCTCATCCTGTTCCAGCTCTAGTTCATAAGTCTTCAAGATTCCATACAATCTTTCAAGAGTGAAGTCCTTATAATCTTGAGAGTTTCTTAAGGAGACAGTCATGGGTTTCCATTCCTTTGGCAAGGATCTTAAAAATTTAAGATTTGAATCCTTCACCTGGTACACTCTTCCATACAGCTTCAGTCCATTCAACAGCTTTTGGAACCTATTGAATGTTTCATTTAAAGATTCATTTTCTTCAAAATGAAAGTATTTATACTGTTGAATGAGAAGCTGCATTTTGTTTTCTTTCACTTGTTCTGTACCTTCACACAGTAGTTGAACTGTGTCCCAAACCTCTTTGGCAGTTGTGCAATTTATCACATTATCAAACATATCCATGTTAAGACCATTAAACAAAATGTTCATAGCCTTCTTATCCTTGTGGACTTCTTCTGTGTCTTCCATTGTCCATTCTGCTCTAGGTTTTGGAATGGATTGACCAACAGCAACTGTGGCTGTAGCAACTGTTGCTACTTTGTGGGGAATGTGAGGACCATTCTCAATGCAGTTTACATAACCTTCATCTTGGGAGAGTAGATGAAGGTGCATTTTCACCTTCCAATGGTGATAACAGTCTTTGTCAAGAACTGGGATCTTTACTCCAATATCCTTCTTACTCATCTTTGTTAGATTCCAAGATCTTTAAACTCTTTGTATGTCAAGAGCCTGCTCTGATACCAATTGTTATTCCTAGTGGACTAACAATGAGATTTACAGAAGGGGGGTTGAATGTAAATCTCAAAACTTTTTCAAGTTTTGAGCAGTTTATGAAAGTTGTGTGTTCAAGAAGAACAAGTGTGTGAATTGCTTTAAGCTAATACAGACAGATATATATTCAAGCACAAATGTAAAGAACACAACAGACCTTAAAAACTTTTCTGGTGGATTTGTTGTTCCACCAGAGATGGTATTTTTAGAAAATCTGTGATTAAACAATGTTGATCACAGCTGCATCCTAGTACAAACTAGATGAATTTTCTCTCAATATTTTTCTAAACAGCTCTGGAAAATCTCTCATCTAATTACTAGCTTCTACTTGGTTTTTATATTACCAAGTGTACAAGTGAAGAACAATATAAAATACAGTAATAAAATAAGATCTTCACTTGCTTCTTTTCCTGTTCACTCCAGTACTTTGTTGACTATTGCATCTTTGTACTAGAGAAGAACGGCTGCTTTTTCTGTTGTTCCTGAAATTCGGCTACCACATCTCAGTTGTCTCTATCAACCCATGTGCCTCTGTTTGTAGGTACAACTACCCCTTATCAACGGCTAATCATCAGAACATCCGTTGAAGCTTTCATCCGTTGATGCACTCATCCGTTGAAGGATGTTATCCGTTGAAGCTTTCATCCGTTGATGCACTCATCCGTTGAAGGATGTTATCCGTTGATGACTTTATCCGTTGAAGCTTTAGAGACATCCGTTGAAGCTTAGCTTCTCATCCGTTGAAGGTCTTTAAGTCATCCGTTGATACCACTTCACTTATACAAAATTACAAGGCATGAAGTATTTACAATTGGCCTTCCTATCTGCATATCATCTGGTAGTCAACATGACTCATAGTTTCTCTCAACTTCCAAGAATTACATTTTAAATGCAGAGACTGAAATATGCTACAACACTAGACTTATTTCTAAGTAAAGCTACACCATCAACGGATAGCCAAAGTGGTCTTATCCGTTGAGGCTACAGACACTAAATTTCTACTTAAGGATTTTGTTAAACATATCATCAAACTAATGCACATACATTCCTAACAGTTAGTTTATTAAGATTGGTGGAGCCGAGGGTACGCAAGCGATTAATGCAAATCGTTAAGCGTGTAAGCGACCGTTATAGTATGAGTGAGTTTTGACTAGTTCCTTAAGCGACCGTGGTCTAATTCTGGATTATGTTGTTGTTCATAGGTTACCGGACCCACTCTAAGCTTATGTCTATCCCGGAACACTCAGGCAAGTTTTCTACCCGTATAGCTGTTGTTGTGATGTATATATATATGCATTATCTTGTGATAAGTGAATGATTATTATTAGCAAAGTCTTGCGAGATATTGGAGCATGTTGATATGATATATATATGCATGCATGTTTTGTAATCTTGATATCTTGTTATCGATTCAATTGTTTATAAACTGCATAATACTTATGCTAGAGATAAGCAGTACTTGCGTATACCCTTGGTATAGGGGACCCAGAGTTGAATATTTTTCTAAACCGGGAGGCGATCTTTCCGAGTATATTATATATATATATAAATAGTTTTCAAAACTATTAATCGAGTAATGTTTATTCGATAGTTTTATATTATAAGTGAATATTATTTTTTGAATATTCATTTAAGATTCCTATTGCGATCAAAGACTAGTTTAATTATTGAATCGAGTTTCTAGTTATGAAACTTATATTATTTCTATTAATAAATAAATATTAGTCTGAATATTCATTCGAGGACTTATGGCTCCACTTATTTTATTTAATGAATATTAGTCTGAATATTCATTCGAGGACTTACGACTCTGCTTATTTTATTTAATGAATATTAGTTTGAATATTCATTCGAGGATTTATGACTCCGCTTATTTTATTAAATAATATTATTTATTTTTCTTAAAGAATAATGTGTCAATATTCGCCAAGTATTCAAAAAATGATTGATACTATCAAATTATTCTTACTTTAAATATTTCCAGATATTATTTTCAAAACTATCAAAACTATTTTTGAAAGTTAGAACGGATCCCAAAACTCGTTTTCAAATTTGAGATCTTCCTTTCGAAGGGGATTTAAATACTCGCTTAAAAATCTAAAGGATCCGGCTCCATGACGTGTTTTTATATATGCAACGAGGTTGCTGATTTGGTAAAAGAGTTTTTGATTACCTACCCAACACTC
>NC_133656.1:19960464-19987964 GCF_009905375.1 Apium graveolens | reverse complement strand
TCTTACCTAGCACCGAGAGGGCCAGCTGAAGCCTCTGTCATCGTCCCCACGTATTTGTCCCTCGAGTTGACCCGAAAACTTTGATTCGTTGTCCCTTTACTATCGACGGCCTGATGTAAAATGTCCCTAAATAGCGAGGGGGCCTTTGTACACGTGTAGTCAGACGATGAAACCAAGCGTGCTTGCTTCATTTTCCAGAATAGCTAGATTCTTCTCAGTTTTAAACAAAAATGGCTGGTTAGGCGGGGCTAATATTATGATGCAACTGTTTCGGCCTCAGTATTCCAATCTTGAAGCTTCTCGGTGACCTTCGGCTACCGGTGGCTAAATGGTGCGGTTGAAAGGGTCGTGAACTTTGCTGAGTGTTATCTCTTTGTTTGTTCAAAACGTGAGTCCCTAGTTCTTGGAATTTATTCGTTTTAGGTCGGTGTTGGGGAAGCCTAAAGCTTAACATGTTCCTTGGTTGTGGTTTCCCTATATAGAGCCAGACGGTGAAGCGTGCTTGCTTCATTTTACAGAATAGCTAGATTCGTCTTGGTTCTGAACAAACATGGCTGGTTAGGTATGGCTAGTGTTATGATGCAACTGTTCGAGCCTCAGTATGCCAAACTTGAAGCTTCTCGGTGACCTTTGGCTACCGGTGGCTAAATGGTGTGGTTGAAATGGTCGTGAACTTTGCTGAGTGCTATCTCTTTGTTTGTTCGGAGCAGGATACCTTAGTTCTTGGAAGGGAATGGTTTACTTTGTGATACGCGCTTAGCGGTTCATGTTTCCTTCTTTTGTTATGGTCAAGATCTTTTTAGACTTTGGGTCTTTTTGGGCTTGTACCTAATGGGTGTTGAAGGCATGTTGTACGTGTAGCGCAGAGTGGTGGTTGGTTTGTTCCGGTTGGTTGGTTCCCTTCCTTGGAAGCAACAATCGCTTGTTCAAACCTGTTCAATTATACCCGAGTGCTTAATATTTAGGCTTAGGTTGGCCTGGCCTCCTTTGCAGCATACCTATTTTGACGGAATTTTCAAGTCTCGCAATCACACCTCTATCTCGATCTAATTATTTGGTGCAAGGTAGAACTCAAAGTTCACCTGGATGTCTGTCCTTGCTTTGCCATTTAAGCTACCAGGCACCGGATACCCATTTGTCACTAGAAGTCTTGTATGTAGAAACATGTTCGGCTTGGGGTATTTGCCCCTTTTATGCCCGAAATTATTGTCCCTTACGGAAGAATGTCGTGCCCTGCATTGACTAAAGGATGGTATCCGTCCCTTGCTCATATGTGGAGCCGACAGCAAAGAGGAATGCTACATGGTTGATCCTTCCATTAGTCATATGCTTGTCTCAAAGATTAAGCCATGCATGTGTAAGTATGAACTAATTTAGACTGTGAAACTGCGAATGGCTCATTAAATCAGTTAAAGTTTGTTTGATGGTATCTGCTACTCGGATAACCGTAGTAATTCTAGAGCTAATATGTGCAACAAACCCAGACTTCTGGAAGGGATGCATTTATTAGATAAAAGGTCGACGCGGGCTCTGCTCATCGCTTCGATAATTCATGATAACTCGACAGATCGCACGGCCCTCGTGCCGGCGACGCATCATTCAAATTTCTGCCCTATCAAATTTCGGTGGTAGTATAGTGGCCTACTACGGTGGTGACGGGTGACGGAGAATTAGGGTTTGATTCCGGAGAGGGAGCCTGATAAACGGCTACCACATCCAAGGAAGGCAGCAGGCGCGCAAATTATCCAATCCTGACACGGGGAGGTAGTGACAATAAATAACAATACCGGGCTCTTTGAATCTGGTAATTGGAATGACTACAATCTAAATCCCTTAACGAGGATCCATTGGAGGGGAAATCTGGTGCCAGCAGCTGCGGTTGTTCCAGCTCCAATAGCGTATATTTAAGTTGTTGCAGTTAAAAAGCTCGTAGTTCAATTTAGCAAAAAAAATAAATAAATAAGCTCGTAGTTCCACTTCAAGTATCACTGGTGTTGCAAAGACTTAAAGATCAATCATTTATTCTTTCCGATGATGTTCTTTTCTTCTCTCATGGTTCTAAGTCTTCGGTTCAACACATTTTGGATTCTATCAACACATTCTCTGAGTGGAGTGGTTTGGTTCCTAGCATCACCTAGAGCACTAGTTTTGTTTGCAACTGTGATAGCAATTTCTTGGATTGGTTTGACACCTTAAACATCCTGAGAGGTACACTTCCTGTTAAATTCTTTGGAATACCTTTAATATCTTCTCAGTTAAGTGTTAACGACTGCATGCCTTTAATTGATAAAATCACCTCTAGAATGCACTCTTGGGCTACTCTTTTATTGTCTTTAGCAAGACGAGTTCTACTCATCAAATCTGTACGACTGGCATTTTATGTAATATTATTTATGGATTTGGTATAATATTAAACTCAAATAAAAATATATTCAATGATTGTACGCTAGTGTGAGTGAAAATTTCTGCATTATAAATTTGCTTTGTGTAGTATATGATTTTTCAAAGCAAGAGTTTATTTAATTTCTTTATTTTTGATTTATAAGGAATATTCTAAGCTTTGGAAAAATTTTCTTTTAAAAGGTATTTTGTTCACAAATTTTGAAAATGATTTTATAAAGTCTCTAAAAATCCAAGTTATTTTATGGTATAAATTTTATAATTTTTGAACTTGTATTTTATTTTATAAAAATAAACCATTATAAATTTTAGTTGTCATATTTAGCAAATTACAAGAAAGCCCTTGCATGCAAACCACCCTCTCATTCTTTTCAAGGACAAAGAGGACAATTCCAACCCCACTAACTCTTATTTCTCTAGCCAATTTCCTTCTTTACCCTTGCATGCAAAATGCACCAATTATAAGTGGAGGGATAGACTTGTCAATTCTCCTTTCCACTCAAATTTTGTCAAATAAAATACAATAAAAACAAGCAAAGACATGATCATTTTCACTCATCACTCACACCACACTCATTCTTCTCTCCCTCCTCCTCCCTCACTCTCGGCCCTCCCTCTCTCACTCTCGGGTTTAGCCGAGAACCACCCCCTCCCCATTTTTCTTCATTCCTCCACCAAGATTCTACTCTTTATACAAGTAAATGATACTTCCCATACCATGATCACTCATATTTCAAAGAGTTTTGAGTAGAAAGTTTAAGTTTAAAGGTTGCATATAAAGGTTTTAGTGAAACTTAAAATACAATCTTGATTCTTATGGATTTAAGGTTGTTTTTGAGAGGACTACAATGAATGGATAAGTGCCAAGTCATGAGAAGGAAACTCTTGATGATTTAATGGCCATTTCCATCCATTACATTCGGCCATGACCATATGGGAGCCGAATGAATGGTCCTTGAAATCATTCTTGTTGTTTTGATCAATTTTTGCATGTTTATGTGATAATGACTTGAATTTTGTGGTGAAAATTTGATAAAACTCCTTGCATGCTAAGTGATCATCTAGGTATACCTTATGCTAGGCTTGCATGTCAATTTTAAGATGGAATATATGTAGAAAATGTGTTGTTTTGGTTTGAAAAACCCGAAGGCATGCATGCATGAGGATTTCTCTTAGAATGTTGTAAGATTTTGATCATTTGGAAAGATTTTGTTAGTAAGCCTTAATTTCAGTAGGTATAATGTGTTAATATTGATTTATGCTTCTTGTTGCATGGTAATAATTCGTGATTATCTTTTATAAAAATGCATACCTTGTTGTTTCAAAAGCATGAAGATTTATGATTTGTGAAGTGTAGATTCTCTTGTTTTGCCATAATTGTACCTTAGGTAAGGATGATCTCACCAAGGTTATTTTGAAAATAAGGGAGTTAGTTCAGTAGAATACCATGTATAAGTCTTGGTTTAAGTATTGAGTTGTTGTTAGTTGAGTTTGTCAAGTCAAAACCTTGGAAAACGAGAGTTATAGTTTCTGTAGAAAATCAGTTTAGTACCCTGAGGTTTAGAGTGAGTTTTGACCATGTCATTGGTGTGCAATTTAAGGCCCAAGCCACCGGAAGTTAGTATTCGGAGTATACAAAAGGTTTTAGGAGTTGGTTGGAGGTTTGCATGTCATTTGGTTAGGTGCACAAGTAGAATAACAAAATCTGTCCAGCAGGGGACAGTTTTGTTGCAACATGGAAATAGGGAGATTTGACAATGTCATGGGTAGGCCCTCATTAGGCCCAATTGGGCCTTAGTTAGAGGGAGTGTCAGAGAAGTTTTTCCAGCCATAGTTCATAGGATATGAGTTAGAACCATGTGTCACAAGTTAATTCAAGTCAGGGCGTTTTCTGCCCAGAAAAGCAGGGGAACCTTGGACTTTTAGCTTAGGCCCAAGAAGGCCCAAGCCAGGCCCTTGAGCCACATCAAGATTGTGAGATGCCCTTAGGTCAGGAGAGTCTTGTGTAAAAGTTTTGAAGGAAAACTTGTAGTTTAAGAGTGCCTAATGCACTCAAGAAACTATAGTTGTCATTCTGAAATTTGTACCAGTGAGCACTATCACTTATCACATAGTTTTAGAACACTTAGAAGTGAGTATTAGGTCGACCACCATAGTTTTAAGATGGTATAAGGTCAGTAGAGCAAAAGGCACAAGTGATGGTCAATAGGTTTTGGATAATTTAGGAACGGCACATCGAGTTAGAGAGCCAAAATTTGAAGACTTTGTCTAGTTTAGCGACCAAGTGACTTAAGTGGTGAGTCGAGATCATCCAAGCCTAGTGTTGCATTATGGTATATATGGTGTTATTTGGTGTTAATATATGATATGTGAATATGTGGCTATATGTGTGCAATTGTAATTTAAAAGTGAATATAAATTGAGTGTGTATAGGCCTAAGTGCCATCCGTGTTTAATTTCAAGTTGTAAATAGGTTAAGTTAGTGAGAATATATTATAATGAGGACTATTATTTATGTAGGATCTCGAGACGAGGGAAAACTTGCCATAAAAGTCGAGTGAAGCTCCAGTTGCTCCTACCAGTCAGACCAGACCAGCCTATCTCAAGGCAAATGATTCAACTTGACCTTCATATTTACTATAAACAGTTCATATATATCGATGCAATCATCCTGAGTGTAACACCCCCAGATCCGGGGTCGGGGATCCGGGTCGTCACGAGTTCCATTTCCCTTAATAACACCCAATCTTAATAATTACTCAACTACTCTGTACTGTGACCCCACAATAAACACACACACCACACGTTATAGTCTCAGAGATGAACATCCAAAAATAATCACAAGTCATTTTATTCCATAATTATCTGCCAATACACCTTGAAAGGTTTTCTGAATAAATTTACATTTCTTTGCCATTATTACAATTCATAAATATAAATAAATCTGGTCCATCAAAAGTTGAAAGCCTAGCCTATTGGTAGTTCCTACCTCAGCTACGGCGGCATCAATGCTTCTAGAAAACTGCGGAACGTCTCCTAATCGCTTGCGAATCGGGAGCTTGGTTCTGTTCATCCTTTCTATCTGTTGTTGTGTGATGAAAGAAGAAAGCAAGGGTGAGCAGCAAGCCCACCAAAATAATATGTATAATGATTAATAGTATATGAGCCTACTCATAATACTCATGAAAGTCTTGGTCAAAAGAAATGAACCAAGTTGATAACTTAATGCGATGAAGTCGCAAAATATTCAGTATATATATATATACATATATACTTTTCAAAATATTGGAAGTCCTCTTCCATGCATAATATACACAAAGTCCCAGTGTATAACTGTATAAAAATATCGTTGCAAGGTGATCTAATATATCTAACCTTGTCTCAACGTTTTTCTGAAAATCTTTGTCATTCATAAGACAATTATTAACTAGATATAAGTTTAAAAGATGAGGTTACCAAATACCCCAATATACTTATATCTTTCCCAATACTACTTGAACTACCACCGTTCAAGTTATAACCAGTTCAAAAGTTCATCACATAGATGAGACTACAAGACAAGATTTGAATAGATTCAATCTTTGGAATATTATTGAATGAAAAAGTTATGAGATACTTTATTTAGTCCCGATATATATATATCCACATATATATATCCCTTTAAACATTTCCTGGAACCTCTGTTATGTGAAGTATGAACAGAGTTCGAAACATCCAATGAATTTTGGAAAGGAAAAGAATTTTGGCATAAACCCGATATCTCGCTGATCAGGCAAAGATACCAATAAGTAACCTTTTCTACTAGTAGATGGACGAATTCCCCACTGGTCATCACCCTGGTCATAATTAAGACCTATGCTGGACTGCCACTCAGCCACCTATGCATTTGATGGACTCCCACTGAGCCACTTACACAATAATAGACCGTACCTCGGCCTGTCGCTTATGCCGACTCAATGAGAGGGGCTTACTTCCCGAACGTTGGGCAAGTAATCAATTCATTTACCAAATCTGCAACCTTGTTGCGAATGTAAATACACCACAGAGCCGGATTTCCCAGGTTTTGAGCGAGTATTTAAATCCCCTTTAAAAAGGAAGATCTTAAATATAAAAATGAGTTTTGGGATCCGCTCTGACTTTTAAAAATCATTTTGAAGACTCGAAAACACTTTAAAGAGTGTTTGGAGTAAGGCTGATTTAATGAAGTAAATCAGTCCCCAGAATATTAGAAAATATCTGAATATTATTAATTAAATAATATTCCCATAAAGAATAGCCTTTATAAAAATAATTGAAGTAGAAGTATTAAAATTTATACTTGAAACGAGTATTAAATAACCAAAGATATACTTATATGAAAGTATTATCTTCATTTGAATAATCGAAAATAAGTTTGATTATCGACATCTTATTCTTTAATAAAATAAAGAATATATCTCAGCAAATAATCGGAGTCATAGATCCTCAAATGAATATTCAAATAATATTCAATAAATAAAATAAGCTGAGTCATAATACCTCGAATGAATATTATAAATAATATTCATTAAATAAAATAAAGGAGTCATAAGTCCTCCGATGAATATTCAAATCATATTGAAATAATAAAATAAACTGAGTCATAACCCTCGAATGAATATTCAAATAATATTCATTAAATAATATAAAAGAGTCATAAGTCCTCGAATGAATATTCAAAATAATATTCATTAAATAATATAAAAGAGTCATAAGTCCTCGAATGAATATTCAAAATAATATTCATTTAATATAAAGGAGTCATACGCCTTCGAATAATATTCGAAATAATACTCGATAATAAAATAAAGTTTAAAGTTATCGAATAAACCTTATTCGATTAATAGTTTGGAAAAACTATAACCATATATATATATAAATATATATATATATATATATATATATATATATCCATATCCATATAAACTCTACTCGGGATCCTCGACTCCCGGTTTTAGAAAATATTTTCACCTTTGGGTCCCTATACTAAGGGTATATGCAAGATACCGCTATCCTCTAGCATAGGTATTATCAACTGAACCAACAGATATATATTTCGAGAATATGAAACAGGCATGCATATATACCATATCACATGCTACAATATATCGCAAGAATTTGCTAAATAACCAACATGCATCTATCGCAAGATAATGCATATACAAGTGTATTCATCACAACAACAGTATAACGGATAGAATACTTGCCTGAGCGATTTGGGTTACGAATGGCTCGGGACGAGTCTGGTAACCTATAAACAACAAGTAAGTTGGAATTAAACCAAAATCACTCGTAATTCTATACTTTAACTAACTTAGACTCTAACGCTTGTTTTGCGCTCACTGATTCGCTTAAGTCACTCGGGTACCCTCGGCTCCATCATTTTTAATAATTTAACCTTTACGAGTTTTAAAACGATTCTTTCGCGAATGACTTACCAACTGCCTAAAACACTTACCATAAATGTTTCATGCATTAATTAACCCTTTTTGGTCTTTAACCTACATTCCAAAGTAAGGCGAGGGAAAAAGTTTCGTTCGCGAAACGCCGTTACTTGAAACGGTCGTTTCTCCTAAACCGTAAATCGGAATCGAACGAACTACATATCAAAACGAAGCTCGTAACATGAGCTATCTAAACATGGCAGTGGTCACAATTTAGCAGGGAGTTCTCGGGTCCTAATGCTATGCACAAAAACAGTCCAAAGAAAATCGGACGTTACGACGGCTATGTTTACGCGATTTCCCATTTTTTAAACTATCCACAATCAACACAAACCATCCTCAAATCCAACATACAACCATTTATACTTATTCCTCACATGAACTAAAAGCTTTACTTAGGTTCTTTAACTAATTACCAAGATTTACAACTCCAACAATGCAACAAAACCAACTAATCTCTTACAACTCAACCAAACTTCAACCAATCAAGCATCATGCTTCACATATGCTATATCAAACACATTCAATCCTAATTACTCAAAACTAAAGCTAGGGTTTGTAGTTTATACCTTCCTTGGAGAGTGGAGAATCAAGAGGATGGCTTGGAATCACCTTTAAAGCCCTTATCCAAGCTTAATCTAAACAAAACTTCAAGAACACAAATTTTAGTTCTTGAAAACACTATTCACCATCTTCTTTGATGATTTATAGAAAAAGATTGGCTTGGAATTAGAAGCTTAAACTTATAGGAAGTATGTAACTTAACTAGGAGAAGCTAGGATAATTACCTTGGAAAATAACAAGTGGAGGAGCTTGGACTTTCAAAATTTAAGAAAACCACCCGAGAGCTTCATGAAGAATGGAGGATTTTGTGTTTTGTTTGATGAAAATGAAATGATTTGCTTGGTTGATTGACTTTTGTTGTTTGCTTTAGTGAATTACCTAGTTGCCCTTGGTTTTTGTGTGGTTAACAATCCACCACATTTCCTTCCCTTCTATGTCATGCTTGCATCACTTTGCTATGTCATCCTCCCTTCCTTGTCCTCTTCTCATTGGTTGGGTGACATCACTTCCTCTAATCCCTTTGCTTAACTTCCTAATTGTTTGCCTAATGACCGCTGATCTGTTGTACGGTTCGCTTAACTTTCGTTCTCGTCTATCGTTTGAAGGATCATACCCGGAATCTTATTACTTAGGTTCCCTTAACCTTTCTCAATACATTGTATTCCTTTTATGATCCTCTCTTATAATCCTTTAATTTAAATCCTTTTTATCCTGTTACCTTATACTCAATTCTCTCCGTATCTAGTGGATTTCCGGGAAAAAATCAAAGTGTTCGGAATTGGATTCTGACGATCTTTACATACACTTATATCCCATATAAAGTACTAATAAAATCTCAGAATATCCATATCAGAACCCCTACATAGTGTGGCATGAAAAGTTTTCTCGATCAGCTAAAACACTATTCATAAGGGTTTCAAAATTTCTCAAAAATTGGGGTTATTACAGTCTCCCCTCCTTAAAAGGATTCCGTCCCGGAATCAGATAGAAAACAAATGGGGATACTTTCTTAGCATTACATTTTCTAACTCTCAAGTAAATTTTCCCACATTGTGGTTCTTCCATCAAACTCTGAATAATTTGATAACCCTTCTCCAAAGCACTTGTTCCCTTTTTACTCTATAACCCTTCCTGGTTGCTCCATATAGGTTACGTCGGGTTGCATATCTATGCGCTCATATGCCTCTATTTATCTGGCATCTGAATTACACTTCCTTAACATTGATACGTGAAACACGTTACGACCTGCTACATGTTCTGGGTTAGGGCTAGCTCATATGCTAACTTCCCAAACGTCTTAATATATCCAAGGGTCCAACAAATTATAGACTTAGCTTTCCTTTCTTTCCGAACCTCATCAATCCTTTCCAAGGGATACCTATAACATTACTAGGTCCCCTATTTCATACTCTTTATCCTTTCGTGTCAAATCAACATACTTATCATGACCATCTTGGGCTACTACCAGACGTCCTCTGATTAGATCTATCATATCCTTGGTCCTTTGGACCACTACTGGTCTGAGCATCTTGCGCTCTACAACTTCATCCTAACATAAGGGAGATCGACATTGTCTTCCTTCAAGGATCTCATAAGGCGACATCTCGATAATGACATATGATCTATTGTCGTAAGATAACTCAATCCGAATTAAGTGATCGTTCCAAATTCTTTCAAGTCTATTACACAGACTCTCATCATAGCTTCCAATCATTAGAGCTCTTGCTTCTCAATACCCATTCTTTTCCAGTTCGTAATCGCTATCAACTTCCGTTCCTAATATTATACTGGTTATACTTTTGCTCGTTAGCGTTCTTTAACCTTTTAATAACCACGTCAACCTTAGTATCACGAATGTGTTCCCATCCCGAATACTATCACAATTTTATTACTCCTTTTTCAGTTGTTTCTATTTTCCAAAATTTGATCAATCAAATAGAAGTAAAGGAATTTGTTGAGAGATCACTATGATCACGAACACTTGTCCTATTGCATAGTTAGTACAGAAGGTGGCCAGCCTTTAGTACTTGACAAGCAATTAAACAATAGTTGGTATCCTACTCGGCTTCTATCACACAGATAGATAGTCATTCGGCAATACCTCCCCTTCTGGAAGGGTTGTTCTTCTCAGCTTACATGAAATGAAAAGAAGAGAAAAGAACGAACTGAAGAGAATTGTATATATGAAAAAATATACTGCCACAAAATATCTGGCTTGGAACCTACCTCTGAACTATAGAGGTTTGTCATAGGAGAACAAAACATATACGTATTTATATCAACATCAAGTATTATAGCATCGCATTTCACGTGCCTAAATATTTTCGCTATCCCGTCCATCATTCTATGGACCCATGCTCTTCTTCGAGCTTATACACAATTACCTTTGAAACTCCCTCGACATCGAAAATCGAATCTGGGATCTCATTCTAGACATCATCGTTACTTGAATTCTATGCTTGCACTGCAACCTTCCTCATATAGTAATACGACTCTCTTTTCATAAGAGGGAATAAATATTTAATAGGTAGATACTCCACTTAATTAGTCTATCAATGATAACTTATACACTACCACGACCTGATTAGTGGTACTCAATCTCAACACCCATTCCAATACAACTCTCACGATTGTAATCAGCTCACTACTCGCAGAATCATTGCTGCCTTGCTATGGTCCACCACTGACCCACTGTCATCATTCACTTTCCATGAAATCTTATTAGCTAACCATACGGAGTCCATACATGTCGTATCAAATCCTTCTAAGGAGGTAACATAATCACCATTTCTGATTCATGAAGAACACTCCAAACTCTGACGTACTTTCATGTCATGAAGCAGATAAAATTGCAGAAGAGTTTCAATCAAAGCAACGATAGCAGGTTAATACCATTTTTAATCATATGCCTTAACTAGAAGACTTAACTCAAAGGTTCGTTTAGTCCTTTATGAAACATGGTCCTGGATTATTCTCAAGATAGTACCTTCTAAGATAGATAGCCCGCTCATGGCGATTACACGAATTAAACCTTTACCAACTACTATTACGGCTGGGTATTGCACAGTCATCAGAAGGAATGTCAATCTTCCAAACCATAATACAACCTTCACAGCTTTAACCATCATCACTGTATTCCTCTTGCACGAGCGCCTATAATTATCCTCTTACCTTTAAAGTGTCGGCCACCACTTTGGCCTTTCCTGATATTAATAGTTCCTTACAGTCAATGTCACTTTAACCATCTCCAAATAAATTTTCTACCATATTTCCGATCACTGCTTGAGTGAAGATGTTTCCCTTAAAATCTGATGAGTAAAAAAAAATATCACCATTTTTCCATAAGTTATTGCCTTAGTCTTTAGAGGTTAATCACTGTCACGACTGACTCTCAATCATACTTAGAACATCTTTTATCTTAAGTCCTAATTGCCCTGAACAATTTCGACCATTACTGGTTCGATCCATCCTTTCTCGTGGTTTAACACGTGCCCCACTTGGCATCATTATAATTACGTCATATTTCTTTTATCAACATTTTTATTCCTGAGAATTTTGAATATTACCTTTCTCCTTGGAAACTTCTAAGGTTATCCTTCAATCGTTCCTCCTGTGTTCCCTAAATACAGGGCATATCAAAATACCATTTACTAATAGTAGAACCATTGTCTATATACTTCTGCAAAATTTCTCCACTGATTCTTAAAGGTTGTTGTTACCTTAACCCTTTCCCAATCATACTGTCAAAACTCATACTGTCCCTATTAAGGGTGACATGCCAACCTTTATGCAGTCCCCTAGGATTCATTTTAAGTTACCAGTGTTCTATCCTTAATTCCACCTTTAAAAGGTACCTGCATCCTTCCATGGATAAATCAAGTCATATATCCCCGATAAGAGTGTCTTATTCAATCATTCCCACCTCGATAGTATATGCCTAATTTCACAATAACATCTGAATTCAAAATGAGGTCAATCAATATGGCCTCCAAAAGATAACAACGGTTATCCGCTTTTCTTGCCTAATTTGGTAACGATAACAAGGATGTTCTGGAAGATATTGGTCGTGTTCAACGTGAACTTCTTCTTAATAATTCCTTATTTACTTTTGTTGTTTATCTCAACAGTCACCTCAATGTTGGGATATCTTTCAAACCTGGCGTCTCCCGTTCTGGGTATCAAGCCACCGGTCTTACATTTCCCATTCTTGAAGGTCACTTCCTTCCTCCAATTTTCTTAATTTTCTTACTTTCTTGTCTCCTCAGTCTATCCGCGTCTCATTATTTATCCTTCGAACTATCTCAAGGTTTCCTCGAATCCTCCCAACTTAAAGAGGGTACAATATATGTATCTCTTATGCCTTCAACCATCAATTTTAACTCATGGTGGATCATCATCATCCTGACGATTACATACTTTTCTATTTCTATTGCTACGAGTCGTTAGGGTTTCCTCATACCCAACTCCCTTATCATACCTCAAACTCTATTGCCGTTATATTCCTTTCTCTTATCCTTATTTCATGAACCAACACAACATAAGCATTGATTCCAAACATTCCGTCATTCTGGATTCGTGTCTTCAGAACGAATCTTGACAACTTTTACAACTTAAATTCACAATTCATCATACTCGTCTGCCTTTGTTCTGGCTCTAAAGCTTTTACACTATCTCCTTATCTTTGGGAATTACTTTCCCGAAAACAATTGACTGAACTTAAATCAGTTTATTATAATCTCTTGCTTCGTGCCTTCCTTTGGCCTTTTACCGGCGGGTGGTCTCTCTCTTAGGAGGGTAAGTAATAAAAACAGTCCTTTGTGGTTCGTCAATCATTTAGAATCTCAAATGATTCCTCTGTTTCCTTTAGCCAGGCTCTTGCCTCGACTGGGTCAGCTTGTTCCTTGGAACTCTGAGAGCTTAGCGATTTAAAGGTCCTGAAAGAATTTCTCACCGCAGTGTCTCCTCAGGGTGGTGGTTGGGGATAATAGTCTAAGTTCTGTCTAGACAGGTCCATGAATTGCCGTATAGGAGTACCGTCTCGGGTCTCCTTTCCTTACTCGACTTTCTGTTTCCTTAGTATGAAATGTTTCATCCTACTCCCCATAATTGGGGTCATCTTTTAATTTAAAATCCTTATTTTCCACTCCATTATGTCATGGGTTCCTTCTATCTTGATGGCGACCTCCCTGACTATCACGTTCAGGGTTTGCTTTATATCTTATTCCTCAAACTATGGCTCTCATCTAAGTTCTCATCCTTACGCTCTTGAACTTTCGGAACCCAAATTCTATAGAAATACCTCATTATTCCCTTATCATCTCTCTCGGTATTAATCTCTTATCTATTTGTTGGCTCTCTGCCTTCATTCATAACTTTTTCTGGCACAATATGATCTTTTCCAATAATTCGGGCTGTATTGCAATCTCAAACAGCTTTTCGGTACCGGCTCCGGTTACCTTCACTACTATTTCCAAAATCTCTTATAAACTCTCCCAAAGGCATTATCATCTTGAGTTTCTCCTATTTACTAAGGGCATCAGCCACCACATTGGCTTTCCCCGAATGATAAAGAATCTACCAATCATAATTCTTAAGTTCGATAAACTTCATGACACTCTCTTAAGTGTTAATAGAGCAATTAACAACGTGATTTATCACAAACAAACTGACCTGAACTGAAATTAACGAATATATACATAACCATTTGTTCGAGGGTACAACAACTGAACATATTACAGAGGGTTACATCATTTGAACTTATCGCTCCTATCCCAAAAGTACTACCGTAGATAGTCATCTCATCATTAAAACTAATCATTCATCACTTAGGCTAATCCTCCAAAAG
The DNA here is from genome assembly GCF_009905375.1 of Apium graveolens. Taxonomy (NCBI): domain Eukaryota; kingdom Viridiplantae; phylum Streptophyta; class Magnoliopsida; order Apiales; family Apiaceae; genus Apium; species Apium graveolens. The sequence goes on along the minus strand of NC_133656.1, from coordinate 19,973,693 downwards.
CGGTGCTACATGAAACCCTTGTTTGATTGCTCTGGCTCTACACACTACCATGGATTAAGAGATGCGAGCACGCACGACATCCCTAACCTGCTCCATCACAGAGGTGACGAGGTCTAAGATAGTCGCAAGTAGAGCCGGATCGACCTGACCCTCAAGATGGCCTCTAGCTGTAACACGGGTGGCAGCCTCAATCCTTTCCATGCTATACGCTAATCCTGCCGGAAGTATCCCGCCCTCAATCCTTGGTACAGTAAGTCGATCCAACAGATCACTCCTAACATTACGGGCCTCAGACAGGCCACCCAAAGTCATATAATAATTGGCGATAAGAGAAGCCTGAGTGGTAGCATCTAGCAGTCCATGGGGTGCGGGTGGTGCAGACCCAGGAGATCCAAAGGGATAACCAAGCACGGTATCAGGTGACAATGGTTCAGGGGATAAAGGTGGCATTTCCTCAGTATGTGCTGGGCTCTGTACAGGGGAGGGAACAGGAACTGGTGGAACCTCATGGATGTCTACAGGAGCCTCTGGAAGAGGGTCTGATACTGGTATAATTGGGGTCGTGGAAGGCCCCACTCCTTCTGCCCTCATTAACCTTTGTGCCCTTGGTAACTCTTCATTCTCTAGGGCCACCCTCGCGGCCATTCTAGCTCTGGTAGTCGCCCTGACTACGGTCATCCGTTCCTCAACAGTCCTCTCTTCATTCTCATCAGGATCCTCCATGAGATCCTCCTCAGCCACAATCCTTTCCGGAATAACATCCTCAAACGCAGCATTCTCTATCTGAACCTCATCTGGTCCCTCATTAGGGTACTCCATCGGATTCACAATTTGATCTCCAACTTGTAATAAAACATCCTCATGCTGATGCTCCTGAACCTCAAGGTTTGGTGCCCCGCTGCCCTATACGAGAACAAACTATGTTACTATCACGATACCTATAAGGGTTCCCATAAGGGTTTTAACTGTCAGTGCTACGTTAGGTAGCCCGACTATGAACTTGGCAAGAGTTCTTATTATCTTAGTGAACTTATTATCTTAACGTCCCATCATCTCTGAGGTTTATAACGCTTAGCTCTGATACCATTTCTGTAACACCCCCAGATCCGGGGTCGGGGATCCGGGTCGTCACGAGTTCCATTTCCCTTAATAACACCCAATCTTAATAATTACTCAACTACTCTGTACTGTGACCCCACAATAAACACACACACCACACGTTATAGTCTCAGAGATGAACATCCAAAAATAATCACAAGTCATTTTATTCCATAATTATCTGCCAATACACCTTGAAAGGTTTTCTGAATAAATTTACATTTCTTTGCCATTATTACAATTCATAAATATAAATAAATCTGGTCCATCAAAAGTTGAAAGCCTAGCCTATTGGTAGTTCCTACCTCAGCTACGGCGGCATCAATGCTTCTAGAAAACTGCGGAACGTCTCCTAATCGCTTGCGAATCGGGAGCTTGGTTCTGTTCATCCTTTCTATCTGTTGTTGTGTGATGAAAGAAGAAAGCAAGGGTGAGCAGCAAGCCCACCAAAATAATATGTATAATGATTAATAGTATATGAGCCTACTCATAATACTCATGAAAGTCTTGGTCAAAAGAAATGAACCAAGTTGATAACTTAATGCGATGAAGTCGCAAAATATTCAGTATATATATATATACATATATACTTTTCAAAATATTGGAAGTCCTCTTCCATGCATAATATACACAAAGTCCCAGTGTATAACTGTATAAAAATATCGTTGCAAGGTGATCTAATATATCTAACCTTGTCTCAACGTTTTTCTGAAAATCTTTGTCATTCATAAGACAATTATTAACTAGATATAAGTTTAAAAGATGAGGTTACCAAATACCCCAATATACTTATATCTTTCCCAATACTACTTGAACTACCACCGTTCAAGTTATAACCAGTTCAAAAGTTCATCACATAGATGAGACTACAAGACAAGATTTGAATAGATTCAATCTTTGGAATATTATTGAATGAAAAAGTTATGAGATACTTTATTTAGTCCCGATATATATATATCCACATATATATATCCCTTTAAACATTTCCTGGAACCTCTGTTATGTGAAGTATGAACAGAGTTCGAAACATCCAATGAATTTTGGAAAGGAAAAGAATTTTGGCATAAACCCGATATCTCGCTGATCAGGCAAAGATACCAATAAGTAACCTTTTCTACTAGTAGATGGACGAATTCCCCACTGGTCATCACCCTGGTCATAATTAAGACCTATGCTGGACTGCCACTCAGCCACCTATGCATTTGATGGACTCCCACTGAGCCACTTACACAATAATAGACCGTACCTCGGCCTGTCGCTTATGCCGACTCAATGAGAGGGGCTTACTTCCCGAACGTTGGGCAAGTAATCAATTCATTTACCAAATCTGCAACCTTGTTGCGAATGTAAATACACCACAGAGCCGGATTTCCCAGGTTTTGAGCGAGTATTTAAATCCCCTTTAAAAAGGAAGATCTTAAATATAAAAATGAGTTTTGGGATCCGCTCTGACTTTTAAAAATCATTTTGAAGACTCGAAAACACTTTAAAGAGTGTTTGGAGTAAGGCTGATTTAATGAAGTAAATCAGTCCCCAGAATATTAGAAAATATCTGAATATTATTAATTAAATAATATTCCCATAAAGAATAGCCTTTATAAAAATAATTGAAGTAGAAGTATTAAAATTTATACTTGAAACGAGTATTAAATAACCAAAGATATACTTATATGAAAGTATTATCTTCATTTGAATAATCGAAAATAAGTTTGATTATCGACATCTTATTCTTTAATAAAATAAAGAATATATCTCAGCAAATAATCGGAGTCATAGATCCTCAAATGAATATTCAAATAATATTCAATAAATAAAATAAGCTGAGTCATAATACCTCGAATGAATATTATAAATAATATTCATTAAATAAAATAAAGGAGTCATAAGTCCTCCGATGAATATTCAAATCATATTGAAATAATAAAATAAACTGAGTCATAACCCTCGAATGAATATTCAAATAATATTCATTAAATAATATAAAAGAGTCATAAGTCCTCGAATGAATATTCAAAATAATATTCATTAAATAATATAAAAGAGTCATAAGTCCTCGAATGAATATTCAAAATAATATTCATTTAATATAAAGGAGTCATACGCCTTCGAATAATATTCGAAATAATACTCGATAATAAAATAAAGTTTAAAGTTATCGAATAAACCTTATTCGATTAATAGTTTGGAAAAACTATAACCATATATATATATAAATATATATATATATATATATCCATATCCATATAAACTCTACTCGGGATCCTCGACTCCCGGTTTTAGAAAATATTTTCACCTTTGGGTCCCTATACTAAGGGTATATGCAAGATACCGCTATCCTCTAGCATAGGTATTATCAACTGAACCAACAGATATATATTTCGAGAATATGAAACAGGCATGCATATATACCATATCACATGCTACAATATATCGCAAGAATTTGCTAAATAACCAACATGCATCTATCGCAAGATAATGCATATACAAGTGTATTCATCACAACAACAGTATAACGGATAGAATACTTGCCTGAGCGATTTGGGTTACGAATGGCTCGGGACGAGTCTGGTAACCTATAAACAACAAGTAAGTTGGAATTAAACCAAAATCACTCGTAATTCTATACTTTAACTAACTTAGACTCTAACGCTTGTTTTGCGCTCACTGATTCGCTTAAGTCACTCGGGTACCCTCGGCTCCATCATTTTTAATAATTTAACCTTTACGAGTTTTAAAACGATTCTTTCGCGAATGACTTACCAACTGCCTAAAACACTTACCATAAATGTTTCATGCATTAATTAACCCTTTTTGGTCTTTAACCTACATTCCAAAGTAAGGCGAGGGAAAAAGTTTCGTTCGCGAAACGCCGTTACTTGAAACGGTCGTTTCTCCTAAACCGTAAATCGGAATCGAACGAACTACATATCAAAACGAAGCTCGTAACATGAGCTATCTAAACATGGCAGTGGTCACAATTTAGCAGGGAGTTCTCGGGTCCTAATGCTATGCACAAAAACAGTCCAAAGAAAATCGGACGTTACGACGGCTATGTTTACGCGATTTCCCATTTTTTAAACTATCCACAATCAACACAAACCATCCTCAAATCCAACATACAACCATTTATACTTATTCCTCACATGAACTAAAAGCTTTACTTAGGTTCTTTAACTAATTACCAAGATTTACAACTCCAACAATGCAACAAAACCAACTAATCTCTTACAACTCAACCAAACTTCAACCAATCAAGCATCATGCTTCACATATGCTATATCAAACACATTCAATCCTAATTACTCAAAACTAAAGCTAGGGTTTGTAGTTTATACCTTCCTTGGAGAGTGGAGAATCAAGAGGATGGCTTGGAATCACCTTTAAAGCCCTTATCCAAGCTTAATCTAAACAAAACTTCAAGAACACAAATTTTAGTTCTTGAAAACACTATTCACCATCTTCTTTGATGATTTATAGAAAAAGATTGGCTTGGAATTAGAAGCTTAAACTTATAGGAAGTATGTAACTTAACTAGGAGAAGCTAGGATAATTACCTTGGAAAATAACAAGTGGAGGAGCTTGGACTTTCAAAATTTAAGAAAACCACCCGAGAGCTTCATGAAGAATGGAGGATTTTGTGTTTTGTTTGATGAAAATGAAATGATTTGCTTGGTTGATTGACTTTTGTTGTTTGCTTTAGTGAATTACCTAGTTGCCCTTGGTTTTTGTGTGGTTAACAATCCACCACATTTCCTTCCCTTCTATGTCATGCTTGCATCACTTTGCTATGTCATCCTCCCTTCCTTGTCCTCTTCTCATTGGTTGGGTGACATCACTTCCTCTAATCCCTTTGCTTAACTTCCTAATTGTTTGCCTAATGACCGCTGATCTGTTGTACGGTTCGCTTAACTTTCGTTCTCGTCTATCGTTTGAAGGATCATACCCGGAATCTTATTACTTAGGTTCCCTTAACCTTTCTCAATACATTGTATTCCTTTTATGATCCTCTCTTATAATCCTTTAATTTAAATCCTTTTTATCCTGTTACCTTATACTCAATTCTCTCCGTATCTAGTGGATTTCCGGGAAAAAATCAAAGTGTTCGGAATTGGATTCTGACGATCTTTACATACACTTATATCCCATATAAAGTACTAATAAAATCTCAGAATATCCATATCAGAACCCCTACATAGTGTGGCATGAAAAGTTTTCTCGATCAGCTAAAACACTATTCATAAGGGTTTCAAAATTTCTCAAAAATTGGGGTTATTACACTGAGTCATTTTGATATGTTAAAATCAAGTGTATCTCTCGCTTATCTTTGAATTATATAGAAATGCCATGAACCCTCGAGTATGTATTGCAAGTAGTTCAAAAGTCTTTTCATGATAATTAAATGCCATGATAAAATAAAGAGTTGTTATATTACTTGATTGATCCTCTTGATTAACATGCTGATGATGCCTAAGTATTGATATCTCCTTCTGATACTTGAACCCCTATAGAACCTTACCTTGAACTCTGATAGTCAGAAACTTACCAACATGATTCCTCATTGATTGATACCCTCTTTCCTATCCTAAAGCTTGACATTTTGATATATATACATCCTGAGCTAGAGATCATTACCTTAACACCCATAGTATTCGTGAAGCTTATCTTCTTAATGATCCAACACCTGTACCTTGACGAGAAACCATTGCTTTGAGCCCAGTTTGGCATTACCCCTTCATATTATCCATTAGTCTCACCATATTTTCCTGTCCAAATTCTGACATATGAAAACCCTTTTGGTTACCCCAATAGAGTAAAGTTTTGTGAATCATGGCCCTGAGATTTAGTACCATATTTCCCATGTTTCGAGTTGATCTATAATCCCTTAATAAAAATATTTACTGTTAAAAGAGATTTTGTTATAATTCGGCATCAGCTTTTGAAATAAATAAAATGTGGGTTTTCAATCCCAAAGGGGGATAAATGTTTTCTTGAATAGTGGATCTGGACTGAGACGCGAGTCCTTTCCACACTTATATTAGGCTTAAAAGTTGCCTAGGGATTCCCGTTAATGTTTTAGAACCCAGCGAGGTTCGGGATTACTTCGCGGCTGATCACCGGCTGTAATCCGTAGCGTCATAAAATGATTTTGATTAAGACATGATTTTAAAATTGATTTGATACAAGCAAAATGATGCCATCTCACATAGTTTTATCTCTCGTTATCATTAGTTATGTCTTTCCATTGTCATTCTAAAAAGTATATCTCAATTTATGTTTTGTGCCGTACTGTTAGCACTTGTTGAGCATTTGGCTCACTCCTTGCTTTACCCCTGATATTACAGCTAGCAGCTATGGTTAGATTCAAGCAGACTGCCCGTAAGACCTGTGATGTTGATGCTTATGTTCGAGCTCAGGTAGAATAAGTAATAATAGTTGTGTGAGGACTCGGTATTTGTAATCAGATGTAATAGTTGGTAGTGTTGGGCTGTTCCAAACCCTAAACTGTAAGATCTTGGATTTGGTTGTGTATTCTTCATTAAAATGATGTAATAGCTATATTTATTTTGCTGTTTAAGTTGGGGGTGTGACAAAATCTGTGTTGAATTCTATTGAAGCATTTTGGTGTAACAACTTTATGATGCCTGCATCTGTTCATGCCTCTATTCAGTCATTGTTGACTCGTTTCCTTTGGAAAAGTAACATTAACCACAAAAGAGGGGCCAAAGTTGCATGGAATATTGTTTGTCTCCCAAAGGAGGAGGGGGGCTTGGCCTGGTAAACATGATTGATTGGAATAAAGCTCAAATCCTTGGGCATTTGCTTCGAGTGGTGACAAAATCCAAGTCTTTTTGGCCTTGTTGGGTTAATGAAACAGTCCTAAAACACGGGAACTCCTGGACTTTAAACATTCCTATAGAATGCTCATGGATTTGGAGGAAGGTCTTGAAGCTTCGAAGGGTGGCTCTCCAATTTATTTCTTATTTTGTTGGCACTGGTGAAACTATCTCCTTATGGTTTGATCCCTGGTGGGTAGGAGTCTGTTTGGAAAACTTGAAATCTTCTCCAATCATAACCCAGTGTGGTTTGCATTCTTGTGATATGGTCAGTAAAATCAACATTTCAGGGTCTTGGCATCTCCCGGTTCCAAACTCTACACACCATCACTTGGATCCTCTACTTGAACACTGGATTCAAGCATTTGATTGCCCTGCTATCAACTCCAGTGGGATGGATATTATTCTTTGGGATAATATTATGGTAACCAAGGTCAAAACTTGGAACATTTGGAACTCAATCAGAAATAGGAGAGCAGTGGTCGATTGACACAATGCGGTTTGACATAAGCTTCGAATTAATAGGTATGCTCATCACGAGTGGCTCATTTGTCATGGAAGACTTAATACCTTGGCTAGATTGCACATATTTGGTATTTATAATTCTTAGCAGTGTTTTCTATGCATTGGAGGTAGGGAGACTGATTCTCATTTGTTTGTGCATTGCACGTACAGTCGATCGATTTTGGTTAGACTCCTGGCTCTAGTTGATCTCTCAGTTGTTGGTGACACTTGGCTCGCCTTACTTCACCATTTGATTACTATTGAGGACAAACTAAAGGGTGTGCTCACACTCTGTCTTGTGCAGATTTTTTGTTATCACCTTTGGAGGGAGCGTAATGCTCGTGCTCACAACTCAGGACTCCTTGGCCCATCCAAGCTAATGTAGTACATTATTAGGGACTTTGTGGCTAGGTTGCATAGCACGAATTGGTTCTTTAATTTAGTTTGTAATAGGCCTGATTTACTTATTTATATTTATTCTATTTTTAGTCTATAAGCTGCAAGTTGTTGTATCTGTTGTAGTTGTTTGGCTTTCTATCTCCAATCCTCTTCTGAGAGCAGGGAGGTAGTGACAATAAATAATAATACCGGGCTCTTTGAGTCTACTAATTGGAATGAGTACAATCTAAATCCCTTAATGAGGATCCATTGGAGGGCAAGTCTAATGCCAGCAGCCACAGTAATTCCAGCTCCAATAGCGTATATTTAAGTTGTTACTGTTAAAAAGCTCATAGTTAGTTAGTTGTTAGTTAGTTGTTAGTTGAGCGCAGCTGTTTTTTAGAGAGAGTTGCTCCTCCTTCTCTCTAGAAATACTTTATTTCCCGCCTAGCTTACATACTAATATCCAGATCTAATATCCAGCAGTTCATGCATATTATTGTACTTTATTTCCATTTTAGTCTCCCGCCTACTGCATTTGATTTTCCCCCTTCTTTCATTGCCATTTATAGTAATTTTACTTCATCTCCCACAAATTGTGTTCTTCTAATTTACTTCTCTGCATCTCTATTACTCTCTCACTTTCTACACGCTCTGTTATTTCTTACTCCCCTCCTCATCACCTTCATTTTAACACCCTTATCTCATACCTTCATTGTCCTTCATTGGGTCCCGGAATTCTAAAAACTCCGGTAGGATGAACTCGGAGGAATTCTCTACTTCATTGGACACAACTACGTGGCTCCTCCTTTACTAGCCCATCCAGGAATTGACCATTAGGTGTTCTTGGCAGAAGCTGCTCGAAATAGTGAGTGGTCACTACTACGGCCCAAAGAATCTATGAAGAAACTAGATTAATTCTGGATGGTGGCTCTACCATAAGTGACTCTGGCCCTAGCAAAGATAATTCCCCAAAGGGTTCTACTAAATCTTCAGCTTCTGTGGCAACAAAACATCCAGGTACCATTCCTACTAGCCCTCTGTTTTAAAGGATTTACATGATAGCATCTCTGTGCAAAATGGTTTACTTACGGTTTATGTCCCAAATGAGACTGTGTTTGAGTATAGGGCACACACAGAACCTATACCAAATAATGATGCTAATACTCAAAACAAGAAAACTTGGAGTTCCATTGTAACTAAGAGCATTCCTTCTAAGGAACCTACATCTAATGATGCTGCAAAAATTACTTTTGATGAAGATGGTTCGGCAACAGTTAGACCACCTAAGGATTTTCTTGTCAATGCTCGAAAAAATTGGTGTACTTGCATCATATGACATTTCATTGAGGGAGTTTTGATTTTCGTTTTGTCCGTGAGCAAGCTTTCAAATACTGGAAAAATCATGGTTTGATCAGAGTGTTTTATAGCTCCAAGGGCTATTTTACTTTTAAATTCAATTCTGAGAAAGAGAAGCAGGAAATTCTTAGTCTAAATTCGGTTGTTATAGGAGGAAGAACCCTCTACTTGCTACCTTGGATGGAAGCAAACAAATTCAAGAAAAATGTTATAGAAACGGTTCCTTGTTGGTTAAATCTTGAAGATGTTCCACATTCTTATTGGTCTCGGGATGGTCTCACTCTCATTGCCAAGGCAGTGGGTTTGCCATTGAAATTTGATGAAACAACTGCAAGGTTTGAACCCACTAAGTTTGCATCTGTTCAGGTGATGTTGTCTTACTCTAGCCCTCGGCTGGACTTTGTTTGGGTTCTAGTTCAAGATGAATTTGGTGATGAGAAATTAGTCAAGGTTAGCATCATTTATCCACATCTACCTTACTCCTGCAGCCACTGCAAAGCTTTTGGGCACTCCTTTTCGAGGTATGCTCATAACCCTAATGTTGTTAAACCAAATCCTAGACCAAGGCCTGGGGGAGCTACTCAGGGTGCTCCAAAATTGGCAAAGAAGAATCATCCTTCCAATGAGTTGGCCCAAACACAATAGGATGATCCTGGTATTGCAATAAATGATAACAATGTTGAAGATGTTAATCCTGTGGTTTTTGGTGAATTCTTGGGTTGTGATTTGGTCTTGGATGGTGATCAGACCCTTGATGATGTTCAACAATAGGAGGACAACACAGGAAATGTTGATGACTTAGAGGAATTTGACAGAGAAATTGACACCAATGTTTTGGTGAATTCTATGGCTCAGTTAGGGGAGCCAATAGTGGTGGTTTCTGTGGTGGAGCTTCCCACAACCCCTTTGTTGGAACCCACTAGCACAAATGATGGCACAATTGTTGACACTATTATAGCTAAATCTCCGGGACAAAAAAAAAAGGAGAGGCCGTAGTCAGGATGCTGCTCAAGTGGCAACACAGACTTTGCTTGCAGCACCCATAGCGCCCACAGCGCCTGCAGCGCCTCCAGCACGCACAACGGTTGCAGTAGCTGCAGCACCCAAAGCTCACATCCACCCTGTTATCATTGCTCTTAAAGCTCCCAAGTCTGATTTTATTGATGAAGATGGTTTTACCAAAGTTGTAAATAGGAAAAGCCCAGCATACAAGAAGAGTCCAAAATTGGTTGTTCAGCTAGTTAGCCTACGACATTTATAATGAATTTTGCATCTTGGAATGTAAGGGGCATCAATAAAGCCCCTCATCAAAAAGAGTTGCAAAATTTTATTGACCTGGAGTCTGTCGATTACAAAGTTCTTACTGAGGCTCAAGCTAGTTTGCTTGGTGCTTCGGTTACTGATGCTCTCATTCTTGACACTTTAAAGAAAATGAAGAAAAACAAGGCTCCCGGGCCTGATGGCTTTAATGTAGATTTTTTCTTGGCTACCTGGAGCACCACAGGGCTGGATTTTTGTGCTTCTGTAAAGCATTTCTTTGAAAGTGGGTTTCTTCCCTTAGGTACAAACTCCACCTTCATTTCTCTTATTCCTAAGGTTGGCTCCCCCACTATAATGAGTGATTTTCGACCTATTTCCCTTTGCAGTATTATGTACAAATGCATATCCAAAATAATAGCAGCTAGAATTAAATTGATTATGCCTTCTATCATTGATATTGCTCAATCTGCTTTTATTCCGGGGAGGTCTATTTTAGATAACATTTTGCTTGCACAAGAATTATTTCGTGGTTATGACAGGGACACTGGCTCCTCTAAATGTGCCCTTAAGATTGACCTTCACAAGGCTTTTGATTCCTTAAATAGGGACTTCATTATGGTTGTTTTGACTAAACTCCGCTTTCCAGATATTGTTATTAAATGGATCAAAGCTTGTCTTTGCACTACTCGGTTCTCAGTCAAGCTTAATGGTGTGATTCATGGGTACTTTCCAGGGTCTAAGGGCATTCGACAAGGGGACCCAATATCACCTTATATTTTTTCTATGTGTATGCAAATCTGTCTAGTATCCTTAACAAGGTTCATCAAGGTTTCAAGTATCATTGGCGTTGCAAAGAAATGGGCCTCACCCACCTATTTTTTGCCGATGATGTTTTGTTTTTTCCCATAGCTCCTGGGACTTTGTTATGCATATCATAGACTCTATTGCCAAGTTTTCCTCTTGGAGTGATCTCTCCCCTAGCATCCATAAAAGTAATAGCTTCTTATACAATTGTGACCCTGCCTTCACTGTTTGGTTTGATTCTTTGTTGATCCCTCGGGGTACCTTGCCAGTAGGTTACTTGGTGTTCCTTTGATCACTACGCAGCTTTGTGTTAATGATTGTATGCCCCTCATCACTAAAATCATGAATAGGCTCAATTCATGGACTAATTTGCTTCCGTCCTTGGCTGGTAGAGCCTTGCTTATCAAGTATGTTGTATATGCTCTAGAAGCTTTTTGGTGCAACCATTTCATGTTGCTAGGAGCCATTCATGCAACCATTCAGTCCCTTCTTACCGGCGGTGTGTCTTCCTCGGGAGGAAGGGGGCCTTGGTCTAAAAAATATGCTCGAGTGGAACAAGGCTCAGCTTATTGGTCATTTGCTGAAAATCGTAACTAATTCAGGTACTCTTTGGGCTTCATGGGTTAATAAGACTGTTCTCAAAGGAAAACACTTTTGGAAAACCAGAAAATTCTCAAGCTTCATCCTTTAGCTTTGCAGTTTGTGTCATTCAGAATTGGCAATGGTGAGTCCATATCTCTTTGGTTTGATCCTTGGTGGCAGAATGCTTGCTTAGCATCTACCTTAACCTCCCCTATTATATCCCAATGTGGTTTGCACCATGGTGATAAGCATAGTACCATTATTCATGATGGTAGTTGGTGTCTCCCGAGAGCCAACCCCAGGAGCCATCACTTGGCGCCCTTTCCAGTGCATTAGCTCTCAACGTTTGATCCTCCATCCTTGGCTCTAGGACCTGATTTATTGTTGTGGAATGGTTGTGATGCTCACAAGACTAAAACTTGGCACATTTGGAACTCAATCAGATTCAAACGTGATTTGGTTCCTTCGCACCGTGTGGTTTGGCATAGGCTCCGCATCAACTGGTATGCTCACCATCAATGGCTCTCTTGCCACGGGAGGCTCCACACTTTGGATTGGCTCCATAGATTTGGTATTGTGGATTCTCAACAATGCTATTTGTGCATTTGTGCCCGAGAGACAAATTCTCATCTTTTTCTCCATTGCTCCTATAGTAAGTGGATTTTGCGCAACCTCGTGTATTTTTTGGGGATTGGCATTGTTGGTGACTCTTGGATTAGCTTTCTCATTTACTTGGCTGAGCTCCTTGATAAGCCTAAGAGCATTTTGGCTCTTTGTTATGCCCAGGTTTTTCGCTATCATGTTTGGAGAGAGCGAAATGCTCGAGCTCATGATTTTGGTGTTCTCGGTCTGAGGAAGCTGCTCACGGGAATCAACAAAGATGTTTCTGCTAGACTCCAGAGCTCTATTTGGTTTTTTCAGCTTGTAAATAGTAGACCAGATCTTATTCCTTGTAATAGTTTGTAGTAGGCTTCCTTTCACCTATTTTTGTTGTTGCTTGCTTTCTATCTCCAATCTTTGCTAGATTGGTTATAGATAGTCCTTCTCTATGGCCTTTCATAGAGCATAGGGTCGATCTCTGCTTGTTTTTGGTTCTTTGTTGATATATACATAATTTACCAACAAAAAAAACTCGTAGTTGGACTTTGGGTTGGGTCGACCAGTCCACCTTTTGGTGTACACCGGTTGTTTAGTCCCTTCTGCCGGCGATGCGCTCATGTCCTTAATTAGTTGGGTCGTGCCTCCAGTGCTGTTATTTTGAAGAAATTAGAGTGCTCAAAGCAAGCCTACGCTCCGTATACATTAGCATGGGATAACATCATAGGATTTCGGTCCTATCATAGGATAACAAGGTTTCCGTAGGTGAACCTGCGGAATGATCATTATCGAATCCTGCAATAGCAGAATGAC